>NC_034176.2:29369024-29416524 GCF_002021735.2 Oncorhynchus kisutch | reverse complement strand
ATGTAGAGAGAGAGATGTAGAGAGGGATGTAGAGAGAGAGAGAGAGGGAGAGAGAGATTTACAGAGAGAGAGAATAAGAGAGAGAGAGGGATGTAGAGAGAGATGTACAGAGAGAGAGAGATGTAGAGAGAGAGATGTAGAGAGGGATGTAGAGAGAGATGTACAGAGAGAGAGAGATGTAGAGAGAGAGATGTAGAGAGGGATGTAGAGAGAGAGATGTAGAGAGGGATGTAGAGAGAGAGAGAGAGGGAGAGAGAGATTTACAGAGAGAGAGAATAAGAGAGAGAGAGAGATGTAGAGAGGGATGTAGAGAGAGATGTACAGAGAGAGAGAGATGTAGAGAGAGAGATGTAGAGAGGGATGTAGAGAGAGAGATGTAGAGAGAAAGAGAGATGTAGAGAGAGAGAGATGGGGAGAGAGATGTACAGAGAGAGAGTGAAAGAGAGAGATGTATAGAGAGAGAGAGATGTAGAGAGAGAGAGAGAGATAGAGAGAGCGATGTAGAGAGATAAAGATGTAGAGAGAGAGAGAGAGAGATGTCGAGAGAAAGAGAGATAGAGAGAGAGAGATGTAGAGAGATGAGAGAGAGATAGATGTATAGAGAGAGATGTGTAGAGAGAGAGTGAGAGAGAGATGTACAGAGAGAGAGAAAGATGTAGAGAGAGAGAGATGTACAGAGAGAGAGCTGTAGAGAGAGAGAGATGTACACAGAGAGAAAGATGTAGAGAGAGAGAGAGAGAGAGATGTACAGAGATTGAGATGTAGAGAGAGAGAGGCGGGATTGGAGTTGATACTCATAAAGCCCTCTGAATATTTTACCATTACACAGGTATCATCAGCCTCTCTTTCTCTCTCCCTACCTCTCTCCCCTCTCTCTCCTTCCTCTCCTCACCCTCTATCAGGCTTGCGGTTCCCTCTCCTTGTTTATTCCAGTTGAGATGTTTCCTTTGTTGTCAGAATGCATCACTGCAGGTGAATTCAGATCTGGAGACATCCTCACCCCTGGGATGTCTCTAGCGTTCTCTTCTCTCATCCTTCAAACACAAACCCCTCTAGCCTTTTATCTACCCCCGTTTTCTAGCCTCCTCTCCTCTCCTCTCCTCTCCTCTCCTCTCCTCTCCTCTCCTCTCCTCTCCTCTCCTCTCCTCTCCTCTCCTCTCCTCTCCTCTCCTCTCCTCTCCTCTCCTCTCCTCTCCTCTCCTCTCCTCTCCTCTCCTCTCCTCTCCTCTCCTCTCCTCTCCTCTCCTCTCCTCTCCTTCCTCTCCTCTCCTCTCCTCTCCTCTCCTCTCCTCTCCTCTCCTCTCCTCTCCTCTCCTCTCCTCTCCTCTCCTCTCCTCTCCTCTCCTCTCCTCTCCTCTCCTTCCTCTCCTCTCCTATGTAGCAGGCTCCTGGTGCTGCCTGCCTGGATACTGTTCTGTTCTCAGCCTGTTTCTTCTGACTGGTTCCCATCTCATTAAGAGAAACACTTGAGCATACTCCTTTTCACCTTCCTTCTACACAGCCTCTTAATTAGCTGCATAGGAGCGTGTGTGTGTGTGTGTGTGTGTGTGTGTGTGTGTGTGTGTGTGTGTGTAGACTAGGGATGGAGATATTTTTACTCACATGATTCATCATAAACAGTTTCTGATGGGGAAAGTTGTAAAATGCAGACATCGTGACTGGTTACATTTGATATGTAATGGATGTTAAGCAAGTTTATTTTAACATCATTTGTGCTGCGTTCCAATGCGTCCCTATTGAGCAGTGAATGGGCTATCAACCAGATTACTTTTTCTCCGTATTCCCCAAGGTGTCTACAGCATTGTGACGTAGTTTTACGCATTTATGTTGAAGAATAATATTTATGTCCGTTGCATTATGCTAATTAGTGTCAGTCGATGATTATGATCCCTCATGCTGGATGGGGAGTCATTGGAGGGTAAATCGTCTTGAAAATCTATGGCAAGACTTGAAAATGGCTGTCCAGCAATGATCAACAACTTGACAGAGCTTGAAGAATTTTTTACCTCTAGTGACACCCCATTCCGTGAACGGGACCGTCATCATCTGACACTAATTAGCATATCGCAACGGACATAAATATTCCTAGGAAATATTCCTATTCATGAAAATCACAAATGAAATATATTGAGACACAGCTTAGCCTTTTGTTAATCATTCTGTCATCTCAGATTTTCTAAATATGCTTTACAGCCAAAGCTAGACAAGCATTTGTGTAAGTTTATCGATAGCCTAGCATAGCATTTTGTCCAGCTAGCAGCAGGTAACTTGGTCACGGAAAACAGAAAAGCAATTCAATTAAATAATTTACCTTTGATGAGCTTCGAATGTTTTCACTCACAAGACTCCCAGTTAGATAGCAAATGTTCCTTTTTTCCAAAAATATTATTTTTGTTGGCGAAATAGCTCCGTTTGTTCTTCACATTTGGCTGAGAAATCGCCCAGAAATTGCAGTCACGAAAACGGTGAAAAATATTCCAAATTAGCTCCATAATATCGACAGAAACATGGCAAACGTTGTTTATAATCAATCCTCAAGGTGCTTTTTCAAATATCTATTCGATAATATATCAACCGGAACTGGTAGCTTCTTAGTAGGAGAGAGAGAAACAATGGCCACATTTGTCCTTCACGCACCAAACACTATGAGAGACTTCAGCTGACCACTTACGCAATGTTGACGTTCAGGCTCATTTTTCAAAAAAAGAGCCTGAAACTATGTATTGTTACACTAGACACATTAGGGAAGCCATAGAAAAAGTAATCTGGTTGATAGCCCATTCACTGCTCAATAGGGACGCATAGGAACGCAGAGCCTTCTAAATAAGAGTCCCTTCCTGTTTGGATTTTTCTCAGGCTTTCGCCTGCAACATTAGTTCTGTTATACTCACAGACAATATTTTTACAGTTTTGGAAACTTTAGAGTGTTTTCTATCCTAAGCTGTCAATTATATGCATATTCTAGCATCTTGTCCTGACAAAATATCCCGTTTACTATGGGAACATTATTTTTCCAAAAATGAAAATACTGCCCCCTAGTCACAAAAGGTTAAAAGACTAATATGAAAATATTGTACTATATAGGTGTGAAAAGCTCTTACAGACTAACAGCTGTATTGACTCAGGGGTGTGAATACTTATATAAATTTGATATTTGACATTTGTAAAAATGATTTAAAACTTGTTTTCACTTTGGCGTTATGGGGTATTATGTGTAGATAGGTGATATTATTATTATTATTATTTTTATATCTATTTTGAATTCAGACTGTAGTACAACAAAATGTGGAATAAGTCAAGGGGTATGAATACTTTCTGAGGGCACTGTATGTACGTATGTTGACAGTGTGACAGAGATGTTGTTGCCACCTCCTCTATAATGGAATCAGCGGTGGTTTCCGTCTCCTCTGGATCTCACACATAATCCTATTAACAGCACTCTGCTGGAGTGGAGTCTTCCTCTGACCAGCCCAGGCCACCCTCAGTCCACACTATCTGGGACAACGCCTCTAACACCTCCTAGCTCCCTCCATCCCTCCCCTAGTCCCCCTCTCTGCTTTGCTATCTCTGAAACACAGGCGAATCACTGTCCTCGTCATCCCAAATGGCAGCCTATTCCCTAGTTAGTAAACCATTTTTTACCACGGCTACTCATAACTGATGGAGCCATTGACCAGGGCATAACCATGTACTTCCCATCTATTAACCTGTCGGCCGGCAGTATGGTTTGATGGGTATTGCAAAAATACCAGTGACCTATTTGTCTACTGACCAACTTTCACTTGTCTACTGACTGTTGCTGGGTGTGTGTTTTACAGGAACAGCTGTAGAATGGACCCGGTTGTGTCAGTAAAACATGTTGTTATTATTGTTGTTGTTGGCTGTCATCAGGGATGTACTACTGTTGGTATGAATGAGACCGTGTCAGTGAAGATGGCTGTCAGTAAACACAGACAGCTTAGCAGTCTAATCATCATAGCAACGGGCAGCCATGGGCCTTCTAGAGGTAGAGCTCTGTGGAAACAGTTTAGTCTGAGCAGCGGGTGGCAGGTTGTGCAGTGAGCCATGCCTTAGTTTGCCTATTTGTGTGTGCTCAGGAGGAGGTAGCATGAGTGGCAGACTCTCCCCTACTGCCTCGTGGGCTGTAATCAAACCACTCAGGTTCCCATGGAAACCACCTCCATCCTATCAGCACTGCTGCTAGGCGATGGTGAAGATGATTATGGTGGTTGTTGCAGTTGGGGTTGTAGTTAGCAGTGTCCTGGGGTCCTGAGAGGTTGACGCATACTCCCTGTCACAGCGGAAAAGCAACATTTAACCACTCATTAAACACTGCAGAGCAGCGTGGGTTGTTACTGGCAAGGAAATGAACCACACACACTAGGGGCCCAGTGTCACAGAGTTCACACAGACCCAGCGACCAGGAACAGAAGTGTTACTGCAGCATGACATTAAAGGGTCATTACAGACGATGCATGACCTCTATCATGTGGTATAAAAAAAGCCATTTCTCTAATGTGTTGTACTATATTAACATCCACCTCTCACTGAATACGCCTGACACTGGAGTAGCAGCCAGCCAGGCATTTTGAAACCCCGTACTTGTCTGAGTTCTAAAAATGGAATTGTGTTGTTTAGCCAAGCCGTTCTGATTAAGATGTCATCTCTGCCCTCTTGAGCTCCCACACCCCCGCCCCTCCCTCAGGGGGCTGCACCAGTTTACCTTTCATTAGGGGACCCTCTGTGCAAAACGTGTTTGCTGATAAGAGCCAGCAGTTTATCAACAGTTTATAAAGGCTGACGTTTGGATTAATCAAATCAGCACACATCCGGAGAAGGGTCGGACTCTGTAAACACAATCAGATCTGACTCCACAGATGGAATGAGAGAGATGGAGGGAGGGAGGGAGGGAGGGAGGGAGGGAGGGAGGGAGGGAGGGAGGGAGGGAGGGAGGGAGGGAGGGAGGGAGGGAGGGAGGGAGGGAGGGAGGGAGGGAGGGAGGGAGGGAGGGAGGGAGGGAGGGAGGGAGGGAGGGAGGGTAAGTAAAGAAATGGAATAGAATTAGCAAAGTCACCTTTGCAGAAATCAAATGTTTCGAGGAGATGTTTGCTTCCTGGGCTGCTGGGTGATCTCAGTCAGTCTACATGAGCAGTGTTGAGGGAGGGCTGTAGTCACAACTGGCTCTAGAATGGGTTCTACTTCTGTCTCTCTGTCCATCCGTCTGTCCCCAAGCCTAGCAGAGCACCTCTACAGTGACAGGCAAGACTGGCTCCTCACTATCTTCCATCAACTCTCTATCTGGGGAGAAAATGCGGCATTGCAGTCTCACTTTAGAGGGACACTGATCACAAGCACAACTCATCTCAACTGTGGAGAGAGGTTGCGCTCTCTCTCTCTTTCTCTCTCTCTCTCTCTCTCTCTCTCTCTCCCCCTCCGTCCTCGCCTCACTCATTTTCCAAGAAACATAGAGAGCAGAGGATTCCGCTCGGTTTCTCTGCTCACAGAGTGGAAGTTGGAGTTGGAGAGATGGAGCTGAGCGGAGCTTCAAACAGCACATGTAATTGAGCAGACCTAGATAGGCTATCCGGGAACATGAAACAGCAACAGTTGTGACGGGAGGTAATTGCCTCCTTGGGCCGGTATAATGTCTTGTCGAGGCTTTAAACTCCAGCAAACTGCTGGAAGTCCTTATGTCTGCAGGTAATAGGTTCCAGGCATCAGCAGTCATGTGAAATGCAAGAAAGATAGCACTGCTGTGTGCGTGTGTGTGTTTGGGAAAGAGAAAATATGGAAGATAGAAAATGTGTATGTGTGTTCCAGCGTCTGTGTGCTAGTGGGAGTGGGAGTGTGTTCCAGCGTCTGTGTGCTAGTGGGAGTGGGAGTGTGTTCCAGCGTCTGTGTGCTAGTGGGAGTGGGAGTGTGTTCCAGCGTCTGTGTGCTAGTGGGAGTGGGAGTGTGTTCCAGTGTCTGTGTGCTAGTGGGAGTGGGAGTGTGTTCCAGCGTCTGTGTGCTAGTGGGAGTGGGAGTTTGTTCCAGCGTCTGTGTGCTAGTGGGAGTGGGAGTGTGTTCCAGCGTCTGTGTGCTAGTGGGAGTGGGAGTGTGTTCCAGCGTCTGTGTGCTAGTGGGAGTGGGAGTGTGTTCCAGCGTCTGTGTGCTAGTGGGAGTGGGAGCGTGTTCCAGCGTCTGTGTGCTAGTGGGAGTGGGAGTGTGTTCCAGCGTCTGTGTGCTAGTGGGAGTGGGAGTGTGTTCCAGCGTCTGTGTGCTAGTGGGAGTGGGAGAAAGTATTTTACGGTATAGATTTTTTTCTTAGGTTCATAATTTTTATTAATTCATGCAATGTTTTCATTATATGTTTTGGAGCAGAGGTGCAGTGAAACTCTCTCTGTCTCTCTGTGGGAGCAGGAATTACCCCCACATTTCTTCTGTAAATTACTTCTTGTGGTGTGGAATTCTGTATCTTGATTTAAAAGCGCAGTGTTTTTCTGTAATACATTAAAGTGGATGAACTTGTGCCATGGCATTTATACATGACTGACTGTTTTTTCAGGTGTGTTGACATAAACATACAATAGTAACCTGGGCACTGTTGAGTCACATGCCTTTTGATGATAAACAGCACCGAATGAAGGCTCAGAAAACAACACAGAATGAAGGCTCAGAAAACAACACAGAAGGAAGGCTCAGAAAACAACACAGAATGAAGGCTCAGAAAACAACACAGAATGAAGGCTCAGAAAACAACACAGAATGAAGGCTCAGAAAACAACACAGAAGGAAGGCTCAGAAAACAACACAGAATGAAGGCTCAGAAAACAACACAGAATGAAGGCTCAGAAAACAACACAGAAGGAAGGCTCCAAGCATGTAACTCCAAGCATCCCTGTCAGTATAACTCCAAGCATCCCTGTCAGTGTAACTCCAAGCATCCCTGTCAGTGTAACTCCAAGCATCCCTGTCAGTGTAACTCCAAGCATGTCACAGAGGCTCCTACGCAGGCAGAAAAATCAAGCAGAGTTGTGGCCTTATTTGTCAGGGTTTTTGTCCTCTTCCCTGACCCCCGTCCAACCTACTCCAGTCCCCTCCCGTTCTGTAAGACACAGAGACACAGAGACACAAAGAGAGAGCGAGAGAGAGAGGGAGACCTCAGGAAGGAGATGTGTTATTATCTCACCCTCTCCTCTGCGATTAATGGAACATCTGTCCACACAAAAACAGCCGCCCCCAATTCCCAGCAGTTTACCCTCTATATAAACAGCTAATAAGCCTACAGTGAGTGCGTCACTTAGGGGGTCAGGCCTGCAGACCACTCCACTTTACTGCACATCCTACACTTTATATTACACTTCATATTGATGCAGATGGATGGGGGTGAGAGGAGATATATCCCATTGAGGCGATAGATAAGAATATGCTACAATATATTCCCAGCATCAGCCCTCCTGATAGAGAAGTGTTGCCAGTGGTGAATAGATGAGGAGAATCAGTCAGTCAGTCAGTGGGTCTGTTTCCCTCCCACAGCTGAAGAGTGAAGCTAAGCCCCTCTCCTCTTCCGCTGATTAACTGGCTCTTTGTTCCATTGTTGGTGGCGTGCTCCATGAAGCAGATTGCAGTGGGCAAACTGTCAGCTTTAAAACAAGCCTACCGCTGTGCTAATCTGCATCAGGGTTTCACCCCCCTCCCCCCAGATCACAAGAAGGGAAGCAAAGCATTTTTGGTTTGTTGTTTGGTCCCTAAAGCAATATTGCTTCAAATATAATTTTTGTTATATACTTTGGGGAATGGAATGTTGAGGGATGTTGAGGGGTGTTGAGGGACAGAGAGGGGTGTTGAGGGACAGAGAGGGGTGCTGAGGGACGGAGAGGGATGTTGAGGGACAGAAAAGGGGTGTTGAGGGATGTTGAGGGATGTTGAGGGCTAGAAAAGGGGTGTTGAGGGATGTTGAGGGACAGAAAATGGGTTTGGGGGACGGAGAGGGGTGTTGAGGGACGGAGAGGGACAGAAAAGGGGTGTTGAGGGACGGAGAGGGATGTTGAGGGACAGAAAAAGGGTGTTGAGGGATGGAGAGGGTGTTGAGGTACAGAGAGGGGTGTTGAGGGGTGTTGAGGGATGAAGAGGGGTGTTGTCAAACTAAGATAGGGGTGTTGAGGGATGGAGAACGGTGTTGAGGGGTGTTTAGGGATGGTAAGGGGTGTTGAGGGGTGTTTTCAAATGAAGATAGGTGTGTTGAGGGATGGAGAGGGGTGTTGAAAGATGGAGATGGTTTGAGATGCAAAAGCAACCAACTCATTTAAATGTGGGTCAATTTCACAAATCTTTAGTGTTTTTACTATGTGACCTTAATTACTTGCCTGACGTTTGTGTGCCTGTGTTCTCTCTGTGTCTCCAGGCAGCTTCTATGGCCCTGAGCAGCCTGGGTCATGTGTACACAGCCATCGGGGACTACCCTAATGCCCTGGCCAGCCACAAGCAGTGTGTCCTACTGGCCAAGCAGTCCAAGGACCAGCTGTCGGAGGCACGAGAGCTGGGCAACATGGGCGCCGTCTACATCGCCATGGGCGACTTTGAAAACGCTGTCCAATGTCACGAGCAGCACCTGGGCATCGCCAAGGCCCTGAACAGCAAGAGGGAGGAGGCCCGTGCCTACAGCAACCTGGGCAGTGCCTATCACTACCACCGTAACTTTGACAAGGCCATGTCCTACCACACCCATGTGCTGGAGCTAGCCCAGGAGCTAGAGGAGCAGCCTATAGAGATGAGGGCGTACGCTGGACTGGGGCACGCTGCACGCTGCATGCAGGACCTGGAGAGAGCCAAGCAGTACCACCAACAGCAGCTGGCCATCGCTGAGGGCCTGAAGGACAGAGCTGCAGAGGGAAGAGCCTCCTCCAACCTGGGTACGTAACAACACACTGTGGTGGGTGGGTCAGGAGACTGGGCTGGGGATAGCATCATATCTATCTATAACATCTTCATTTTTCGGTTTATTTTCAAACATGGCTCACAAAGAATATTTCTAGTTTAGTACAGTGTTATTATGCTTCCCCTTAGATTGGCCTCTAGGCCTGTCCCTGGCATTTGAGGTCAATGTCCCTCATGTTGTGGGCTTCCCTTTTCTGATGAGCATGTGAGTTCTTATTTTTGGCCCCGTCCACCCTACAGGATGAGGAACCACCTGGTTTTTAGAAAGTTAGTCTGGTAGATGGTAGAAGGAAGGCAGTCCCAGACAGGTGGAGGGAGGTTGGCTTTGTGTTTGCTCCAGCCCGGCAGTGTGGAGTTTTACCCAGGTCACTGACCTGCAGAAGAGCCGGGATGCTTCCTCACAAGGAGCTTGGCAGGATGTGATGGGAACAGGCTAGAATAGCAGTGTAGAGATCATGGTTTGCCAGTGAGAGAGACAATGCGTGGAGGTGGAGGCAGCATCAGTATTCTCTCTGTATTTTAGCACCGGCTGTGCCAAATAGCAGACTTTGATGGTGGGGTGATATCCGCATTCCTCTCATGTTGTTATTCTCTGCTCCTGCTTTTTCCTCTGCTTGTTGTAGGTTCCAGGTACTACTACAGTATATCACTAGTACCTGTTTACCTGTCTCTGCTTGTTGTGGGTTCCAGGTTCTACTACAGTATATCACTAGTACCTGTTTACCTGTCTCTCGTTGTAGTGGGTTCCAGGTTCTACTACAGTATATCACTAGTACCTGTTTACCTGTCTCTGCTTGTTGTGGGTTCCAGGTACTACTATATCACTAGTACCTGTTTACCTGTCTCTGCTTGTTGTGGGTTCCAGGTACTACTACAGTATATCACTAGTACCTGTTTACCTGTCTCTGCTTGTTGTGGGTTCCAGGTACTACTACAGTATATCACTAGTACCTGTTTACCTGTCTCTGCTTGTTGTGGGTTCCAGGTACTACTACAGTATATCACTAGTACCTGTTTACCTGTCTCTGCTTGTTGTGGGTTCCAGGTTCTACTACAGTATATCACTAGTACCTGTTTACCTGTCTCTGCTTGTTGTGGGTTCCAGGTACTACTACAGTATATCACTAGTACCTGTTTACCTGTCTCTGCTTGTTGTGGGTTCCAGGTACTACTACAGTATATCACTAGTACCTGTTTACCTGTCTCTGCTTGTTGTGGGTTCCAGGTTCTACTACAGTATATCACTAGTACGTCTGTTTACCTGTCTCTGCTTGTTGTGGGTTCCAGGTACTACTATATCACTAGTACCTGTTTACCTGTCTCTGCTTGTTGTGGGTTCCAGGTACTACTACAGTATATCACTAGTACCTGTTTACCTGTCTCTGCTTGTTGTGGGTTCCAGGTACTACTACAGTATATCACTAGTACCTGTTTACCTGTCTCTGCTTGTTGTGGGTTCCAGGTTCTACTACAGTATATCACTAGTACCTGTTTACCTGTCTCTGCTTGTTGTGGGTTCCAGGTACTACTACAGTATATCACTAGTACCTGTTTACCTGTCTCTGCTTGTTGTGGGTTCCAGGTACTACTACAGTATATCACTAGTACCTGTTTACCTGTCTCTGCTTGTTGTGGGTTCCAGGTACTACAGTATATCACTAGTACCTGTTCACCTGTCTCTGCTTGTTGTGGGTTCCAGGTTCTACTACAGTATATCACTAGTACCTGTTTACCTGTCTCTGCTTGTTGTGGGTTCCAGGTTCTACTACAGTATATCACTAGTACCTGTTTACCTGTCTCTGCTTGTTGTGGGTTCCAGGTTCTACTACAGTATATCACTAGTACCTGTTTACCTGTCTCTGCTTGTTGTGGGTTCCAGGTACTACTACAGTAAATCACTAGTACCTGTTTACCTGTCTCTGCTTGTTGTGGGTTCCAGGTACTACTACAGTATATCACTAGTACCTGTTTACCTGTCTCTACTTGTTGTGGGTTCCAGGTACTACTATATCACTAGTACCTGTTTACCTGTCTCTGCTTGTTGTAGGTTCCAGGTACTACTACAGTATATCACTAGTACCTGTTTACCTGTCTCTGCTTGTTGTGGGTTCCAGGTTCTACTACAGTATATCACTAGTACCTGTTTACCTGTCTCTGCTTGTTGTGGGTTCCAGGTTGTACTACAGTATATCACTAGTACCTGTTTACCTGTCTCTGCTTGTTGTGGGTTCCAGGTACTACTACAGTAAATCACTAGTACCTGTTTACCTGTCTCTGCTTGTTGTGGGTTCCAGGTTCTACTACAGTATATCACTAGTACCTGTTTACCTGTCTCTGCTTGTTGTGGGTTCCAGGTACTACTATATCACTAGTACCTGTTTACCTGTCTCTGCTTGTTGTGGGTTCCAGGTACTACTACAGTATATCACTAGTACCTGTTTACCCGTCTCTGCTTGTTGTGGGTTCCAGGTACTACTACAGTATATCACTAGTACCTGTTTACCTGTCTCTGCTTGTTGTGGGTTCCAGGTTCTACTACAGTATATCACTAGTACCTGTTTACCTGTCTCTGCTTGTTGTGGGTTCCAGGTACTACTATATCACTAGTACCTGTTTACCTGTCTCTGCTTGTTGTGGGTTCCAGGTACTACTACAGTATATCACTAGTACCTGTTTACCTGTCTCTGCTTGTTGTGGGTTCCAGGTTCTACTACAGTATATCACTAGTACCTGTTTACCTGTCTCTGCTTGTTGTGGGTTCCAGGTACTACTATATCACTAGTACCTGTTTACCTGTCTCTGCTTGTTGTGGGTTCCAGGTTCTACTACAGTATATCACTAGTACCTGTTTACCTGTCTCTGCTTGTTGTGGGTTCCAGGTTCTACTACAGTATATCACTAGTACCTGTTTACCTGTCTCTGCTTGTTGTGGGTTCCAGGTACTACTACAGTATATCACTAGTACCTGTTTACCTGTCTCTGCTTGTTGTGGGTTCCAGGTTCTACTACAGTATATCACTAGTACCTGTTTACCTGTCTCTGCTTGTTGTGGGTTCCAGGTACTACTACAGTATATCACTAGTACCTGTTTACCTGTCTCTGCTTGTTGTGGGTTCCAGGTTCTACTACAGTATATCACTAGTACCTGTTTACCTGTCTCTGCTTGTTGTGGGTTCCAGGTTCTACTACAGTATATCACTAGTACCTGTTTACCTGTCTCTGCTTGTTGTGGGTTCCAGGTACTACTACAGTATATCACTAGTACCTGTTTACCTGTCTCTGCTTGTTGTGGGTTCCAGGTTCTACTACAGTATATCACTAGTACCTGTTTACCTGTCTCTGCTTGTTGTGGGTTCCAGGTACTACTACAGTATATCACTAGTACCTGTTTACCTGTCTCTGCTTGTTGTGGGTTCCAGGTTCTACTACAGTATATCACTAGTACCTGTTTACCTGTCTCTGCTTGTTGTGGGTTCCAGGTTCTACTACAGTATATCACTAGTACCTGTTTACCTGTCTCTGCTTGTTGTGGGTTCCAGGTTCTACTACAGTATATCACTAGTACCTGTTTACCTGTCTCTGCTTGTTGTGGGTTCCAGGTACTACTACAGTATATCACTAGTACCTGTTTACCTGTCTCTGCTTGTTGTGGGTTCCAGGTACTACTATATCACTAGTACCTGTTTACCTGTCTCTGCTTGTTGTGGGTTCCAGGTACTACTATATCACTAGTACCTGTTTACCTGTCTCTGCTTGTTGTGGGTTCCAGGTACTACTACAGTATATCACTAGTACCTGTTTACCTGTCTCTGCTTGTTGTGGGTTCCAGGTACTACTATATCACTAGTACCTGTTTACCTGTCTCTGCTTGTTGTGGGTTCCAGGTACTACTACAGTATATCACTAGTACCTGTTTACCTGTCTCTGCTTGTTGTGGGTTCCAGGTACTACTACAGTATATCACTAGTACCTGTTTACCTGTCTCTGGGTATGTCCACATTCATATTTACTGATAGTTACCTGACCTAGCTCTTGCTGTCAATTTTTTTATTGGATGTTCTTTATCACAACCTTGTTTTAAGTGTTTAAATGTTGTTTAAAATGGAGCCCTACACAGTGACTGGTGTGAGAACAAAGACCATTGAAAAACAGTAGTCAGCTAAATGTGTTGCTATAACTCCAGTCCAGGTTCAGGTCTACTACTGTTACGTAGATTTACTGCAGTGTTGCGTGATACACGATACCTCTGCCTGGTCAGGGAGCTGTGATGTGATTGGTCAGGACAGGAGTCTCTGCATGGGCCCAGAGCAGAGCAGAGGAGACAGACAGCCTCAGTGACTGAGTTATCACTGGCTGGGATGTGCTAGAGTGATGGAACACTAACATATAACTATCACACTGTCACAGGAGAAAAGAAGCCCATAAAACCCCTTTACATCTTTCATGGGAACTCTCTGCACATTAATACCCACGCTGTTCTGTTCTGTTCTGTTCTGCTCCCCCCCCCCCCCCCCCCACTGGCAAGGACTTAATCAAATCTAGCAAATGAATCCTAGTGCCGTAGATAATTCAAATATAGATAAGTAGAAAAGACAGAGGGGGGGAATTAAGTCTATAAGATCAGGCCTTTTGATTGGAGCTCAAATGTAATTATTGTCCCCTTTTCAAAGCCCTAGTCATCTGACGGTCAAAACCTGCAGAAATAAAATGATTACCAATGCAACCTTTACAATGCAGGGCTAACATAATGAGAAAGCATACGTACCTCTATGGTTAACACCAGCAGAGGGAGAGCTGGGACATATGGACAACAATCCATATAAAGATGAATTGCCTGAATTTATGTGATAACAATACATATATAACATTAATGTGCACCAGTTTTTTTTATCCTTTAGACTACTCCTACTAGTTTGATGGTTGTAGCCATCAAATTGTCCCATTAACAATCACCCATATTAGCAAACTTGTTTCATTTCAAACTTCACATTTCTCCAGTATAGGCAACTTGTCCTAATGAACGATATCAGAAAAAGGCCTGCGATAACTGATAGGCATGGTCAATGTCAATGTCGATCATTTTCGGTTTATCGTCACAGCTCTAAGGAGAGGTCTACGACATAGCACATTCAGCTATATTTGAGTCCAGCCATTACAATATGTAGTAGGATGGTGGCATGGCTTACGACAGCCATCAAGACAATATGTAGTAGGATGGTGGCATGGCTTACGACAGCCATCAAGACAATATGTAGTACGTTGGTGGCATGGCTTACGACAGCCATCAAGACAACATGTAGTAGGTTGGTTGCATGGCTTACGACAGCCATCAAGACAACATGTAGTAGGTTGGTGTCATGGCTTACGACAGCCATCAAGACAATATGTAGTAGGTTGGTGGCATGGCTTACGACAGCCATCAAGACAATATGTAGTAGGTTGGTGGCATGGCTTACGACAGCCATCAAGACAATATGTAGTACGTTGGTGGCATGGCTTACGACAGCCATCAAGACAATATGTAGTACGTTGGTGGCATGGCTTACGACAGACATCAAGACAATATGTAGTACGTTGGTGGCATGGCTTACGACAGCCATCAAGACAACATGTAGTAGGTTGGTGGCATGGCTTACGACAGCCATCAAGACAATATGTAGTACGTTGGTGGCATGGCTTACGACAGCCATCAAGACAATATGTAGTAGGTTGGTGGCATGGCTTACGACAGACATCAAGACAATATGTAGTAGGTTGGTGGCATGGCTTACGACAGCCATCAAGACAATATGTAGTAGGATGGTGGCATGGCTTACGACAGCCATCAAGACAATATGTAGTAGGATGGTGGCATGGCTTACGACAGCCATCAAGACAATATGTAGTAGGTTGGTGGCATGGCTTACGACAGCCATCAAGACAATATGTAGTACGTTGGTGGCATGGCTTACGACAGCCATCAAGACAATATGTAGTAGGTTGGTGGCATGGCTTACGACAGCCATCAAGACAATATGTAGTAGGTTGGTGGCATGGCTTACGACAGCCATCAAGACAATATGTAGTACGTTGGTGGCATGGCTTACGACAGCCATCAAGACAATATGTAGTACGTTGGTGGCATGGCTTACGACAGCCATCAAGACAATATGTAGTACGTTGGTGGCATGGCTTATGACATCCATCAAGACAATATGTAGTAGGTTGGTGGCATGGCTTACGACAGCCATCAAGACAACATGTAGTAGGTTGGTGGCATGGCTTACGACAGCCATCAAGACCATATGTATTAGGTTGATGGCATGGCTTACGACAGCCATCAAGACAATATGTAGTAGGTTGGTGGCATGGCTTACGACAGCCATCAAGACAACATGTAGTAGGTTGGTGGCATGGCTTACGACAGCCATCAAGACAGTTGTAAAGCTGACTCTAATGGACAACTAAGAGACGTAATAGTTATCCTCAGAAGAGAGAGCGTGGAAATAGGGAACAAGACCAGCATAACACCTGTCATGACTGTCCTGACCAGGTCAGGTTACAGGAGACCACAACCCTACAGATTATCTCTGAACCCTAACAGAGGAGGAGAGATCTAGGGGTCTGAAGATGTGGGGGGTTTTATGACCCCTCACGCCCCTGGTAAATCTCAGGCCACAGACAAATTCTTTTGTCCTGTTACTATGGAGAACCAGCCTCTATTTCATTAAACATGAAATAAAGGGACTTTGGAACAATGGTTTCCGTCAGCCACAATGGTGGTCATGACGATAGATGGAATATGAAAATGTATGTCATGTTTGTTTTGTTATTAAAGGTTAATAGATGACGTTATTGCGAAAACATTGTAATGTGAAGAGTTTTCCAAGTATTTTTTTTATTTTTTTTATTTCACCTTTATTTAACCAGGTAGGCTAGTTGAGAACAAGTTCTCATTTGCAACTGCGACCTGGCCAAGATAAAGCATAGCAGTGTGAGCAGACAACAAAGAGTTACACATGGAGTAAACAATTAACAAGTCAATAACACAGTAGAAAACGAAGGGGGGGTCTATATACAATGTGTGCAAAAGGCATGAGGAGGTAGGCAAATAATTACAATTTTGCAGATTAACACTGGAGTGATAAAAGATCAGATGGTCATGTACAGGTAGAATAAATACTGGAGGCTGAGACAGGAGGGGTCAGGAGACACTGTGGCCCCATCCGATGACACCCCCGGACAGGGCCAAACAGGAAGGATATAACCCCACCCACTTTGCCAAAGCACAGCCCCCACACCACTAGAGGGATATCTTCAACCACCAACTTACCATCCTGAGACAAGGCCGAGTATAGCCCACAAAGATCTCCGCCACAGCACAACCCAAGGGGGGGTGCCAACCCAGACAGGAAGATCACATCAGTGACTCAACCCACTCAAGTGATGCACCCCTCCTAGGGATGGTATGAAAGAGCCCTAGTAAGCCAGTGACTCAGCCCCTGTAATAGGGTTAGAGGCAGAGAATCCCAGTGGAAAGAGGGGAACCGGCCAGGCAGAGACAGCAAGGGCGGTTCGTTGCTCCAGAGCCATTCCGTTCACCTTCACAACCCTGGGCCAGACTACACTCAATCATATGACCCACTGAAGAGATGAGTCTTCAGTAAAGACTTAAAGGTTGAGACCGAGTTTGCGTCTCTCACATAGGTAGGCAGACCATTCCATAAAAATTTAGCTCTATCGGAGAAAGCCCTGCATCCAGCTGTTTGCTTAGAAATTCTAGGGACAATTAGGAGGCCTGCGTCTTGTGACCGTAGTGTAGGTATGTACGGCAGGACTAAATCAGAGAGATAGGTAGGAGCAAGCCCATGTAATGCTTTGTAGGTTAGCAGTAAAACCTTGAAACCAGCCCTTGCTTTGACAGGAAGCCAGTGTAGGGAGGCTAGCACGGGAGTAATATGATCACATTTTTTGGTTCTAGTCAGGATTCTAGCAGCTGTATTTAGCACTAACTGAAGTTTATTTAGAGCTTTATCCGGGTAGCCGGAAAGTAGAGCATTGCAGTAGTCTAACCTAGAAGTGATAATAGCATGGATTAATTTTTCTGCATCATTTTTGGACAGAAAGTTTCTGATTTTTGCAATGTTACGTAGATGGAAAAAAGCTGTACTTGAAACAGTCATGATATGTTCTTCAAAAGAGAGATCAGGGTCCAGAGTAACGCTGAGGTCCTTCACAGTTTTATTTGAGACGACTGTACAACCATTAAGATTAATTGTCAGATTCAACAGAAGATCTCTTTGTTTCTTGGGACCTAGAACAAGCATCTCTGTTTTGTCCGAGTTTAAAAGTAGAACGTTTGCAGCCATCCACTTCCTTATGTCTGAAACACATGCTTCTAGCGAGGGCAATTTTGGGGCTTCACCATGTTTCATTGAAATGTACAGCTGTGTGTCATCCGCATAGCAGTGAAAGTTAACATTATGTTTTCGAATGACATCCCCAAGAGGTCAAATATATAGTGAAAACAATAGTGGTCCTAAAACGGAACCTTGAGGAACACCGAAATGTACAGTTGATTTGTCAGAGGACAAACCATTCACAGAGACAAACTGATATCTTTCCGACAGATAAGATCTAAACCAGGCCAGAAGGTCTAGGAGCACGAGGACAGATGCAGAGCCTCGGTCTGATGCCATTAAAAGGTCATTTACCACCTTCAGAAGTGCAGTGATGAAATGAAGATGAAATGTTAAGTTAGTTGTCTAAAATTGGATTTTAATCAAATCTAGACCTTGCCTCATTAACTTGGTACGCCCAGAGAATTGCCCTAAAGGCGGTTACGCCCACTTCTGACCCAAGGGTATAAAACCTGTGAGTATAGAATTTACAGTGCCTTGCGAAAGTATTCGGCCCCCTTGAACTTTGCGACCTTTTGCCACATTTCAGGCTTCAAACATAAATATATAAAACTGTATTTTTTTTGTGAAGAATCAACAACAAGTGGGACACAATCATGAAGTGGAACGACATTTATTGGATATTTCAAACTTTTTTAACAAATCAACTTTACTTTCAGTGCAGCAAACTCTCCAGAAATTCAGTGAGGATCTCTGAATGATCAAATGTTGACCTAAATGACTAATGATGATAAATACAATCCACCTGTGTGTAATCAAGTCTCCGTATAAATGCACCTGCACTGTGATAGTCTCAGAGGTCCGTTAAAAGCGCAGAGAGCATCATGAAGAACAAGGAACACACCAGGCAGGTCCGAGATACTGTTGTGAAGAAGTTTAAAGCCGGATTTGGATACAAAAAGATTTCCCAAACTTTAAACATCCCAAGGAGCACTGTGCAAGCGATAATATTGAAATGGAAGGAGTATCAGACCACTGCAAATCTACCAAGACCTGGCCGTCCCTCTAAACTTTCAGCTCATACAAGGAGAAGACTGATCAGAGATGCAGCCAAGAGGCCCATGATCACTCTGGATGAACTGCAGAGATCTACAGCTGAGGTGGGAGACTCTGTCCATAGGACAACAATCAGTCGTATATTGCACAAATCTGGCCTTTATGGAAGAGTGGCAAGAAGAAAGCCATTTCTTAAAGATATCCATAAAAAGTGTCGTTTAAAGTTTGCCACAACCCACCTGGGAGACACACCAAACATGTGGAAGAAGGTGCTCTGGTCAGATGACACCAAAATTGAACATTTTGGCAACAATGCAAAACGTTATGTTTGGCGTAAAAGCAACACAGCTCATCACCCTGAACACACCATCCCCACTGTCAAACATGGCGGTCGCAGCATCATGGTTTGGGCCTGCTTTTCTTCAGCAGGGACAGGGAAGATGGTTAAAATTGATGGGAAGATGGATGGAGCCAAATACAGGACCATTCTGGAAGAAAACCTGATGGAGTCTGCAAAAGACCTGAGACTGGGACGGAGATTTGTCTTCCAACAAGACAATGATCCAAAACATAAAGCAAAATCTACAATGGAATGGTTCAAAAATAAACATATCCAGGTGTTAGAATGGCCAAGTCAAAGTCCAGACCTGAATCCATTCGAGAATCTGTGGAAAGAACTGAAAACTGCTGTTCACAAATGCTCTCCATCCAACCTCACTGAGCTCGAGCTGTTTTGCAAGGAGGAATGGGAAAAAATGTCAGTCTCTCGATGTGCAAAACTGATAGAGACATACCCCAAGCGACTTACAGCTGTAATCGCAGCAAAAGGTGGCGCTACAAAGTATTAACTTAAGGGGGCTGAATAATTTTGCACGCCCAATTTTTCAGTTTTTGATTTGTTAAAAAGATTTAAATATCCTATAAATGTCGTTCTACTTCATGATTGTGTCCCACTTGTTGTTGATTCTTCACAAAAAAATACAGTTTTATATCTTTATGTTTGAAGCCTGAAATGTGGCAAAAGGTCGCAAAGTTCAAGGGGGCCGAATACTTTCGCAAGGCACTGTATGTCAAGACTACGTGACCCCAGCTGCAGCAAGGTCTAAAAGGTCAACGAACCCAGAACGCAAGTTTGAGGACAAAGAAATCCTTTTCTACCCAAGCTACAAATGAGTAGCTGTGTCTAAGCGGGTGAATTCAAGTCGAACCACATAGCCTACATCTCCCATCGAATTGTGGTATCTAAAGGGTTTCATTCCTATGCTGTGAGCTCTGAGCTACAGAGATGTCTGTCCTCAGAAGACCCCTTCCAGAGCAAAGGGTGAGGGAACAGACTCCTAAGCCAAAAAGGACACTGACATCGGGAGGATGAGGTGCGCCGGAGTAGTGCGTCATCGAACAGCTGAACGGTCCACGCAGAGAATCCTCGGAGATCATCCCCACGTAATTACATCATTATATTCTGACCCATAAGAGCGGCAGTTTGGGGCAAGGCTAGGGTTAGAATAGCATAGCTGACAAATTCACCCAAAAGTATATTTCTCTTGTGTACTTTCTTTTTTCTCTCTCTTTTGAAATCCCCTTTGTGGGTAACATGCGCCATAGTGTGTTGGCCCGTTATACTAAGTTCTAATCAATAGTCTATAATGTGTTTTGTCTATGTGTATCTTTTATCATCATTTTAGCTTTTTAGTAAATAAATATTCAACTAAGATTGGTGTGGTACGAATTCATTGGTGAGACCCGGGTCCGTGCAGAGTCACGGGCTATACGACATTCAGAACGAGATTGGTAGAGGAAACTGGTTAATTAGCGGCTGTTGTAAAATCGATATTCTGATATTCTTTGAGTTAATTTGGGAAATAGAAACTCAATAAAAACTAGTTTTCCCATGGTGCCCCAGGTTAATGAGTTAATAATGGCTTGATTCAGTTAATCACGCAATTAGAAACTTTAATCATTCGATGAACAACAGTCGTCACATTAACTAATACGTCACACCCAACCAGTGGTTGGTTCCATCTATGAATATTCAGAAAGGTGTCCTGATTACTCGTGGTCGTAAACAGGGCCGCTAGCCAGTAAAGTTTAGTCCCACCAGTAAAAGCAAGAATACATCTGTAATGAACACGATGGGAGACAGAGGGCTGGTTTCAAGCGCAGGACGCAGCAGGTGTTTATTGTAAAGGACCACAGGAGATGGCAGGTAGTTGGGTCCAGGGGCAGGCAAAAGGTCATACACATGGGGTCCAAAAAGGCAACAGTACAGGCAGGGTCGTCCGGGAGATCAAGCAATAGGTTGATAACAGGAAATCCGATAGGTAAAAGGTGTCGTTAGTGAGGCAGGCAAAAACTATCATACAAGGGAGGATTAAATTATGGGGGGAACCAGCGCTCCGAATTGAACTGTGTCACAAAAAAAAACAATACCTCACAATGCTGGGGTGTGAAGAACTGAACTATATAGTGTGATAATGACATACAGGTGTCGGAACAGGTGATCAGAATTCAGGTGATTGAGATCTGGAGAGTGAGCTGTGTTCAGGGGATCTATGTGTTTGAGAGTGTGAGCTAGAAAGTGGGCTGGAGAGTGAGCTGTGTTAAAGGGATCTATGTGTTTGAGAGTGTGAGCTGGAAAGTGGGCTGGAGAGTGAGCTGCGTTCAGGGGATCCACGTGTTTGAGAGTGTGAGCTGGAAAGTGGGCTGGAGAGTGAGCTGCATTCAGGGGATCCACGTGTTTGAGAGTGTGAGCTGGAAAGTGGGCTGGAGAGTGAGCTGCGTTCAGGGGATCTACGTGTTTGAGAGTGTGAGCTGGAAAGTGGGCTGGAGAGTGAGCTGCGTTCAGGGGATCTACGTGTTTGAGAGTGTGAGTTGGAAAGTGGGCTGGAGAGTGAGCTGCGTTCAGGGGATCTACGTGTTTGAGAGTGTGAGCTGGAAAGTGGGCTGGAGAGTGAGCTGTGTTAAAGGGATCTATGTGTTTGAGAGTGTGAGCTGGAAAGTGGGCTGGAGAGTGAGCTGCGTTCAGGGGATCCACGTGTTTGAGAGTGTGAGCTGGAAAGTGGGCTGGAGAGTGAGCTGCGTTCAGGGGATCTACATGTTTGAGAGTGAGTTGGAAGCAGACGTTACATCAGCAGCAAAAATACTTCAAATTCCATTACACAATAATTACAGTGTATTTGATGTACTGTCAAAAACCCACAGCTGGTGACAAAACCAGAGCACAATGGATAGGAGGAGGAGGAGAGTGGGCCTGTTGCTCCGTACTGCCAAGGACAACCTGCAGTGCTTCATGGCGATGGCTGGGAGGGAGGCCCAGCGGAGTGTTAGGGGATTGTGTTGATGTCTCTACCTCTTGTTTCTCCATTCCCCTCTCCTTCTCTCAGCCTGACAGTGCCTTGCCTTTCTGCCTTTCTGTCTGTCTTTCTTCTTTCGCTCTCTCTCTCAAACTCTCTCTTTCCCCCTCACCCCTAGTGATTGTATTCTGAGGCTGTGAGGCTCCAAGTAATTGATAATGACTTGATGAATCGCTTAATTACCTTTAATAGCTGATTTTCCAAAAGCTGAATAATGTAGATAACAGAGAATTAAGTGGTTAAAAAAAGACATACTTTCTCTGATTCCAGTGTTGTTGTTTGTGGTGATGGTGGTGGGGGGAATGTTGTTGTTGCCTTGTCATTCCCCCCACATAGTCTAACCAACTTGACATACTGTAGCTTACTGTACAATCCTCTTGCTTTGAAGCACCACCATGCAGAGATAAAACATCTTGCACAGAAAACGAGAAGACATGAACAAGTGTAAGATTAACAAGCGTAAGAGAGGAGAAGAATAGCAGTGTGGTGTAGCGAGGGGTGGAGAACATGAAGAAAGAAAGTATTTTTTCCCCCAGATCTTTTATTCAGCCCTCAGCTCTTCTCTGATTATCTATGTTGATGTGGGGAGGGTGGAGCGGCACCTGTCATGGCTTAGAGGTAACATCTAGCCAGCTAGCTCTGCTCAGCACAGCGACTGTAACATGTAGCCAGCTAGCTCTGCTCAGCACAGAGACTGTAACATGTAGCCAGCTAGCTCTGCTCAGCACAGCGACTGTAACATGTAGCCAGCTAGCTCTGCTCAGCACAGCAACTGTAACATGTAGCCAGCTAGCTCTGCTCAGCACAGCGACTGTAACATGTAGCCAGCTAGCTCTGCTCAGCACAGCGACTGTAACATGTAGCCAGCTAGCTCTGCTCAGCACAGCGAATGTAACATGCTTTATTACTGAGGCGGGTTGGCTGACTGAGGCCCAGTGGTGACAGGAGCCTTGGCTCAGTGCACGCTGACCTATAAAGGAGATGAAAATGATGCTTTCCAGACTCTATTTATTAGTCAGTAACCGGCTAACTTACCCCCTAGTCAGCGTTATTTAATATCTCAGGGAGGACTGGAGTTATGGCTTTTGCATTTAACTCACATTTCAAATCAACATCAAAATAAAATCAAATTGTATTGGTCACATACACATGGTTGGCAGATGTTAATGCGAGTGTAGTGAAATGCTTGGGCTGCTAGTTCCGACAGTGCAGTAATATCTAACAAGTAATCTAACAATTCCCCAACAACTACCTAATACACACAAATCTAATGGGGTGAATGAGAATATATACATATAAACATATGGATGAGGGATGGCCGAGCGGCATTGGCAAGATACAATAGATGGTATAAGATACAGTATATACGTATGAGATGAGTAATGTAAGATATGTAAACATTGTTAAAGTGGCATTGTTTAAAGTGACTAGTGAGTCTATGTAGGCAGCAGCCTCTCTGAGTTAGTGATTTCTGTTTAACAGTCTGATGGCCTTGAGATGAGACTGAAAAACAGCTTCTATCTTTGATGTACCTGTACTGACCTCACCTTCTGGATGGTAGCGGGGTGAACAGGCAGTGGCTCGCGTGTTGTCTTTGATGATCTTTTTGGCCTTCCTGTGACATCGGGTGCTGTAGGTGTCCTGGAGGGCAGGTAGTTTGCCCCCTGTGATGCGTTGTGCAGACTGCACCACCCTCTTGAGAGCCTTGCGGTTGAGGGCGGTGCAGTTGCCGTACCAGGGGGTGATTCAACACGACAGGATGTTCTCAATTGTGCACCTGTAAAAGTTTGTCAGATTTCTTCAGCCTCCTGTCTGTGTGGATGGATCATTTCAGTTCGTCTGTGATGTGTACGCCGAATAACTTTCCACCTTCTCCACTACTGTCCATTCGATGTAGATAGGGTGGTGCTCCCTCTGCTGTTTCCTGATGTCCACGGTCATCTCCTTTGTTTTGTTGACGTTGAATGAGAGGTTATTTTCCTGACACCACACTGAGTGCCCTCAACTCCTCCCTGTAGGCTGTCTCGTCGTTGTTGGTAGTCAAGCCCACTACATTTCTGTTATTCATGAAACAGAATCTAAATTGCAATATTTTCTCCTGCAATTCACTTCAAAGAGGTTTTTAATAAGTTTGTTTGGAAGCTATTTTTTACCCTTCTCTCCCTCTCTTCTCTCTCTCTATTCTCTCCCTCTCCTCTCTCCCTCCTCTCTTTCTTTTTCTAACCCACTACTCATTGTTTTGTTTTTTTCATCTAAAAAAGTCATTAGAAATGGCGACTCCATCAGTTAACAGAGCCGGAGGTAACAGTTTTAATTAAGCTATCACTTTCCTTGTTTTCACCCTGGTTCCCAGAGGACCTCTTAATGCTGAGACAAAGCTAAATCAAACAGGAAACATAACAAAACAACAGCACACCCACTGGGCACACACTGGTTGAATCAACGTTGTTTCCACATCATTTCAATGAAATTACATTGAACCAATGTGGAATAGACATTGAATTGATGTCTGTGCCCAGTGGGCAGAGTCCAACAAAACAGAGCTATAAAGAACACTGTTCTGGGTGTACTACTCACTGGGGCAGGATAGATTCAGGGGGAGGGAGAGAGAGAAACTGAGTTGAAATAGCTTTAGGCCTTTCCTAGTATACTCTCCCTAAGCCCAACATGAAAAGTCTTCTGTGGAGTCCTGCAGGGTTTGGCTATATGGCTCACACAGGAACACAGCCATGTGGTCTGGAGCAGACAGCAGACTGAGGCAGTCAGGGAGGGAGAGATCTCAGGTTGGTTGTCGTTGGAAACAGCCTAGTGTTTTTAAAAGGAGGGAGGGGAGAAGGCAGGAGCAGGAGGGCAGCGGCTAGATTTACAGAGGAATTTATCCAGCCTAATGGAACAGGCAGAGTGAATGGAATAATGCATAGGGAAGGAGACAGGTAGTGAGGGAAACCAAACATAAAATGTGAATTTATCCTGTTGAGGTGACATCTCAAGCTCTTTCTTCAGGATCATTAGTACCAACAGGGACGTGCTGTTAATGTTCCACAGGTAAATATATCCTGCTATGCCCTGGTTCAGGGCACACAGACAGGAATGGAAAATCTAGTTACTGTACTGTGTACGGAGGGGGGGGGGGGGGGGGGGGGGGGGGTTGTGATTCCTATATCCTTTACTATGTACAGAGGGAGGGGAGGGGGGTTGAAGTGATTACATTGTTCCATTGGATGCCATTCTACTTCTCTTCTGGAGAGTTCCTAGTGTAGCAGATCTGTGCTGCTTGGCCCACTGTCATGTTCATGGAAAAGCAGCAGTTAGTTCCCCCTCTCCATGGCCCCCTTCAGCCTAGTTCATGGCAGAAGACAATGCCAAATACTGGACTGGAAGCCTGCTCCAACATTCTCCCACATTCCCACCTTCCACGTATAGCGTTTGTGCTGTATGTGTTTATTTTGAATCCATTCACCATGTCACTATTGACTCAAACAACACAGAAACAGCATTATTTTTTCCTTAGCCCATCCACAGCTTCAACAAGGAATTTGAAGTCTTCACAAAACGGAAGTAACAGAGGTTTCACTGTGGTTAAGCAGGGTTAGGTGTAACAGTCCTGAAGGATAGTGACGGGTCAGCTGGAGAGAGCGGAGAGGAAGCCAGCCCAGCTGGGCCTGCAGGCAGGCAGAGGCGTGGAGGGGTGCAGCGGCCTGTCTGTGTGTGCTTGTGTTGGCAGGCATCCCACTCAGCACACATCCATCTATCCCCCTTTCTTTTTATCTTCCACCTTCCTGTCTCTCTCAGCGTGTCTGTCAGGCCGTGGGAGATGTCTGTGTTTGTGAGTGAGGATTTGGTACCTAAGCCTAAACCCAGACTACCACTCCACCCCACCCCACCCCACTCAGAACCTTGCCTGCCTTCTCTGCTTCAGCTCTCTACCTCCCCCCACAGGTCTCAACACACACAGCACTCAGTGTTAATGTCTAGAAAGCAATTATGCATCTGCTTTTTTACACTCTAACCACTTTAAATTGGTCCTGCAATTTTCTAGACCATTAATTTGTACATAACAATTGAAAATGTGGTTTTTTATTCATTATTCAGGTCCTTGTGTTGACACAGTGTTGGGCTAACTGAAATATGAATGTGTGTAGGCTAGAGTTTGGATTCTAGGGCAGGGCCGATGGCTGCTTGGTGATTGGCCATCTTTCTTCTACCCCTGGTATCACCCCGGCACAGTGGCAGAGACTCCATTGTTGCTGAAATCCTCTTAGCTGGGCAGAGCAGCAGAGAGGCAGCTAGCAGACAGCTCCACAGTGCTGTGGACCTCCACACACAGCACAGAATGACACAGTGATTTAGTAAGAACAAGACACCATCCCTCAAAGTCATCACTGCAGCATTTCCCTCTCACACTGTGCGCCTGTGTAATGCAAAGTGACAACGCCGTTTAATGTCTTTTGATACGGGGTAGTGAATGGGATAAAGTAGGTGTGTGTGTGTGGCGAGTGAGGGATATTTTGCTTGTTGTCTGATCCCTCTTTTTTCACAGTCATTGTGCTCACTGTGCAGATGGAAATGATGGAGCTGCAGACTCATATAAGCTCTGGGGTTTAGTTTATGTACTGTATGTAACATAACAAACCTTATTGTGCGGTCTGAGTGAATTGCATGGCCATAACAGGGGTCCACAGGAGTCAATCCCTCCTCTCTCTTAGAATTTTTTGATGGGGTCATTTGAAATCAGTGTATCATCTATCACTACCCCTTTCTTATCCTGCTGTCCAGCCAATCACCATCATTCCCCCTGGTTTGTGTACCAACAGCATTTACCACCTGAGGCCCAAAACATGCTGTTATTTATTATCAAACAGGGACCCAGGGGTTCTTGTAATCCTCTTACAATTTGGCGGAGACAGAGATTGTTTTCTGACCCCTTGTGTGGCCCCCGGCATAGTCTTAGGTCCTCATCTCTTCCAGCTCCAGGTGTAGCTCCAGCGCCAAACTCACCTCAAGCCCCCCCAGCCCAACTCTAGCCTTTCTCCCCAGCCCCCCCACCAGCCCCAACTCTAGCCTTTCTCCCCAGCCCCTCCACCAGCCCCAACTCTAGCCTTTCTCCCCAGCCCCCCCCACCAGCCCCAACTCTAGCCTTTCTCCCCAGCCCCCCCCCACCAGCCCCAACTCTAGCCTTTCTCCCCAGCCCCCCCACCAGCCCCAACTCTAGCCTTTCTCCCCAGCCCCTCCACCAGCCCCAACTCTAGCCTTTCTCCCCAGCCCCCCCCACCAGCCCCAACTCTAGCCTTTCTCCCCAGCCCCCCCACCAGCCCCAACTCTAGCCTTTCTCCCCAGCCCCCCCCCAGACCCAACTCTAGCCTTTCTCCCCAGCCCCAACTCTAGCCTTTCCCCCCAGCCCCCCCAGACCCAACTCTAGCTTTTCTCCCCAGCCTCCACCCCAGCCTTAGAGCCTCAGATCCAGCTCCAATTTTAGCCTCCAGCAGGGGACTCTGGGGAGGGCTGGGGCCATGTTAGCTGGTGATACATCAACAGGCATTATACCCTCTGTGGGCTAAGCTCCAAAGGGAAGACATAACCTTGGCAATGACTTTGTGGAGGGAAAGGGCTGTCAGTGCTCCTCCTCCGCATGTTAACGTGCTCTGGGGCCAGGCTGGGCTGGAACTGGGACTGGGGCTGGCATGGGGTGGGGTGGGCTGGCTTGGGGTAGGGCTGGGGTGGGGTTGGCTGGCCTGGGGCTGGGATGGGGTGGGGGTGGCGTGGTGTGGGCTGGCCTGGTGTGGGGCTGGGATGGGGTGGGCTGGTCTGGGGCTGGGGTGGGGCGGGGCGGGGTGGATCTACGGCTTGGGCTCTGTCCTTGATATGTGAGGTGCCAACAGTCTACTGTAACTTTAGGACATGCAATGCCAAAGCCTATTCTTCCTACCATTTGTCATTATAAAAGTGTTAGTAACAGTTTATCAATTCTTTATACAGTATGTTACTCATCCATATTGTATTCCTTCTGGCAATCTGTACAAAGAATTATACTGTCTCTTGTTTGTTTTGTCTGTAGTATGCTTAGCATGTTCATTCCTTCAGGTGTTGACGTGGTGGTTACTGCGCCAGGTAAGGCTATGACACTTTAACCTTGAGACAGAAATACACAGAAACAATCAAGCTCGACTACTGATCCACCTCATCTGAAGGGTTTCCTTCTGTGAGGGAACTGTGGGGGAATTATCACAAAGGTGAGCCCATCTATGGATTGGGGTTATGCCGCTATCTATGGGCTAGGCAAATCAATTCAATATTTTGAATAGGTTATTTTTTATGCTGCCATCCAATCCCATTTCCTTGATACCTGGATTTATACATCTTGAGCTGTTCTTGTCTAATGATGTTCTGTATTATGTCATTCTGTATTATGTTTCATGTTCTGTGTGGACCCCAGGAAGAGTAGCTACTGCTTTTGCAACAGCTAATGGGGATCCTAATAAAATACCAAACACCCCTTCCTTCACCTGACACCCAAAGTTAGCTTTCTAGCACAGCTTAGTTTAAAGCATTGAGCTTCCTCTTCTATTCCTTGAAATCTGTCTGCCTAAAAAAGTGATGCCTCAGAGAAGCCTGATACTGTGTAAGCAAAATATGCAAACCCAGTGGGCCAACTATAGACCAACAGACCAACCGAGCCCCTGTTACCTCGTCCAGCCTGATTTCATAGACTCGCTGTAACAATGTAAATCTGGGACACTCAAATTAGTATAATATGTTATGTTTGGTATGGTTACATAAGACAGACGGTCACTTAAGGCACAAACGAAAGTACGGTGGTTGGTTGGGGTGGATGGGTAGGCATATAATGTGGACGTCTAGAAACCGAAAGGTTACGTGTTCCAATCTCAGCATTTTAGCTAATTAGCAACTTTGCAACTGCTTACTACTTTTTAGCTACTTTGCAATTACTTAGCATGTTAGACAACCCTAACCTTAACCCTTAGCCTAGCTAACTTTAGCCACCTAGCTAACGTTAGCCCTGAGTCCAGGTTAGCTAGTAAGGCATCCCAATGACCTAATGAAAGGCTTTATATATATATACTTATATATATTATTTTTTACCCCTTTTATGTGATATCCAATTGGTAGTTACAGTCTTGTCCCATCACTGCAACTCCCGTACGGACTCGGGAGAGGCAAAGGTCGAGAGCCATGCGTCTTCCGAAACACGAGCCTGCCAAGTCGCACTGCTTTTTGACACACTGCTTGCTTGACCCAGAAGCCAGCCGCACCATGTCAGCGTGCATGCGCCTGGCCCGCCACAAGAGTCGCTAGAGCGCGATGCGACAAAGACATCGCGGCCGGCCAAATCCTCCCCTTACCCAGACGAGGCTGAACCAATTGTGTGCCGCCTCATTGATCTCCCGGTCACGACCGGCTGCGACAGTGCCCTGGATCAAACCCGGGTCTGTAGTGATGCCTCTAGCTCTGTGATGCAGTGCCTTAGACCGCTGTGCCACTCGGGAGGCCCATGAAAGGCTTTAACTGAACAAACAACTCTAATGGGCTCCACATCTATAGCACCAGTAGTCAAGTCATTTTGGGTTTGTTAAGTTGGCTGTTTACCGTCTGTTTATTTAGCCTCTGCATATCACCAGTACCGTGGCAGGTTCTGGTAGGGAAAAGTCAGAAAACGCACATGGTACTCGCTAATCCCAGTGGCACCATCAAGTTCCCACCACAACCCACAAACGTCCCCCTCTCCTGTCCCACTTCCCTGTTCCCCACACACCCTAGCCAAGGCTGGCCCGTCCCCATCCCAGTGCCCTCTGAGTGGTGCGGCTGGTTAGGGCTGGTTCCTCTTATCTCCCAGGCCCATTAGCCCACACTGATGCCAATGCAGGGGAGCCACAGTTATCCAGTCCTGTTAGATGAATGGCTGCTCTGTTTTATAAAAGATCCTACGCTCATCAATACACAGAGTTTTCTGTTATTCATTGGTTTTGCACACTCATCTCAGTTTTGAGAAGTTGTTAGCTTAGCTTTCAATCGTCTCGGCCCACTCTTTCTCTCTCTTTCGTTCTCTCTCGTTCTCCTTCTCAGTTGTTTCGGTCCCTGCGGAAAAGTGGTTGGTTTTGCTGATATTCTTTCAAGACACAATCATCAAAGACAGTTTAGACAATCTAATGATTACATTTTGATGTCTTTATAACACTGTGTGATTGTGCTTCATTTTAATGACCATATTTTGTGTGGAACGTGTGTTCCCTGATCAGGGAACAGATGGCTCAGCAGAAGCATATTTTAACTACCAAATGACTGTTGCTTTCTACATAATGTGGCTGTCTGATGAGACACTTGAAGTGAACTTCTATTTTCCTGTGAATGGGATATTAATCTTGCCTCTTCCTCTCCCTCTCTCCTCTCCCCTGTCCACAGGCATTATCCACCAGATGAAAGGAGACTATGAAACTGCACTGAAACTGCACAAAACCCACCTCTCCATCGCCCAGGAGCTCACTGACTATGCTGCTCAGGGCCGGGCCTACGGTAACATGGGCAACGCCTACAACGCGTTGGGGGCCTTTGACCAGGCCGTACGCTATCACCGCCAGGAGCTACAGATCTCCATGGAGGTCAATGACCGAGCCTCCCAGGCCTCCACCCATGGTAACCTGGCCGTGGCCTACCAGGCTCTGGGGGCCCACGACCGCGCCCTGCAGCACTACCAGAACCACCTCAATATCGCCCGCGAGCTGCGAGACGTCCAGAGTGAGGCTCGCGCCCTCGGCAACCTGGGGAACTTCCACTGCTCCCGGGGAGAGTTCCCCCAAGCCGTGCCCTACTACGAGCAGTACCTCCGCTTGTCCCCTGACCTCCAGGACATGGAGAGTGAGGGGAAAGTCTGCCACAACCTGGGCTACGCCCACTACTGCCTGGGAAGCTACCTGGATGCTGTCAAGTACTATGAGCAGGACCTGGCTCTGGCTAAGGACCTGCATGACAAGCTGAGCCAGGCCAAGGCCTACTGTAACCTGGGACTGGCCTTCAAGGCTCTGGGTAACTTCACCAAGGCAGAGGAGTGTCAGAAGTACCTGCTCTCTCTAGCCCAGTCTCTTAATAATGCACAGGCCCGCTTCAGAGCCCTGGGCAACCTGGGGGACATCTTTGTCTGCAAGAAGGATGTGACCGGAGCTATCCAGTTCTATGAGCAGCAGCTAGCCCTGGCTCACCAGGTGAGATTCACTTGGTCCTGATTATAGTCATAGTCACAGGAAAGGTCTCCACTTTGTCTGCATACAGTAAGAGAGATTAGCATGATATAGCATGATAAAATTCGATTTTATTTTATTTTATTTTATTTTGATATACTGTAAGTAAGTCAAGCACTCCATTGATTTTGAAAGGCAGGGTTGTTAAAATGTAATACTGTTGCTGTTTCTCATTTGCTGATGCACTGAAATCCTGTCTGTGCTTTGTTTCAGATGAAGGAGCGCAGGATGGAGGCGTGTGCCTACGCTTCCCTGGGTGCCACCTACAGACTGGTGCAGAAGTACGACAAGTCCTTGGGCTACCACACCCAGGAACTGGAGGTGTACCAAGAGCTAGGCGATGTTCCCGGGGAGTGTAAAGCCCACGGCCACCTGGCAGCTGTCTACATGGCCCTGGGGAAGTATGCCATGGCCTTCAAGAGCTACGAGGAGCAGCTAGAGCTGGGCCGCAGACTGAAGGACCCGGGCATAGAGGCCCAGGTCTACGGCAACATGGGCATCACCAAGATGAACGTAGGGGTGATGGAGGAGGCTATAGGCTACCTGGAGCAGCAGTTGGCCACCCTGCAGCAGCTGAGTGGCAACGAGGCCGTACTGGACCGGGGCAGGGCCTATGGTAACTTGGGAGACTGTTACGAAGCCTTAGGAGACTTTGAGGAGGCCATTAAATACTACGACCAGTACCTGTCTGTGGCCCAGAGCCTGAACCGCATGCAGGACCAGGAGAAGGCTTACCGAGGTCTGGGCAATGGACACAGGTCAGTGACATCGCTCATTAGCCCCTACTAAACACACTTAGAAACCTGTAATGTAATTGGTTATACACTGGACAAAAGTATGTGGACACACCTTCAAATGAGTGGTTTCAGCTATTTCAGCCACACCTGTTGCTGACAGGTGTATAAAATTGAGCACACATCCATGCAATCTCCATAGACAGACATTGGCAGTAGAATGGCCTAACTGAAGAGCTCAGTGACTTTCAACGTGGCACTGTCATAGAATGCCACCATTACAAAAAGTACATTTGTCACATTTTTGCCTTACTAGAGCTGCCCAGTAAGTGCTGTTATTGTGAAGTAGAAACATCTAGGAGCAAACGACAGCTCAGCGTGAAGTGGTAGGCCACACAAGCTCATAGAAAGGGGCCGCCAAGTGCTGAAGCACATAGTGAGTGAAAATCATCTGTCCTCAGTTGTAACACTCACTACCGAGTTCCAAACTGCCTCTGGAAGCAAAGTCAGCACAATAACTGTTTGTTGGGAGCTTCATGAAATGTGTTTCCATGGCCAAGCAGGCACATGCACAATGCCAAGCGTCAGCTCAAATTGTTTTTCTTTTTTTAACTAGGCAAGTCGGTTAAGAACAAGTTCTTATTTTCAATGAGGGCCTAGGAACAGTGGAACTGCCTGTTCAGGGGCAGAACGACAGATTTGTACCTTGTCAGCTCGGGGATTTGAACTTACAACTTTCCGGTTACTAGCCCAACACTCTAACCACTAGGCTACCCTGCCACCCCAATGGTGTAAAGCTCGTGACCATTGGACTCTGGAGCAGTGGAAACGCGTTCTCTGGAGTGCTGAATCACGCTTTACCTTCAGGCAGTCCGACAGAAAGATCTGAGTTTGGACGAGTGCATAGTGCCAACTGTAAAGTTTGGTGGAGGAGGAATAATGGTCTGGGGCTGTTTGTCATGGTTCGGTTCGGCCCCTTAGTTCCAGTGAAAGTGAATCTTAACGCTACAGCATACAATTACATTCTAGACAATTCTGTGCTTCCAACTTGTGGCAACAGTTTAGGGAAGGCCCTTTCCTGTTTCAGCATGACAATGCCCCCATGCACAAAGCGAGGTCCATACAGAAATGGTTTCGTCGAGATCGGTGTGGAAGAACTTGATTTGCCTGAACAGAGCCCTAATCTCAACCCCATCGAAGACCTTTGGGATTAAATGGAAAGCCAACTGCGAGCCAGGCCTAATCACCCAACATCAGTGCCTGACCTCACTAATGCTCTTGTTGCTAAATGGAAGCAAGTCCCCACAGCAATGTTCCAACATCGAGTGGAAAACCTTCCCAGAAGAGTGGAGGCTGTTACAGCAGCAAAGGGGGGACCAACTCCATGTTAATTCCCTTGATTTTGGAATGAGATGTTTGACGAGCAGGTGTCCACATACTTTTGGTAATGTAGTGTAGCTCTCTATCAGGTCATTCAGTAGGTAAATGATGCTAATTTGCTTTAGCCCTAACATCATACAGAATATTGGCGTTTCTCTCACTCCTTGCAGTAACTCCACTTTTCCCACTGAATGAGCCACTTAGATACTGTTCCAGGTAAGCACTATCATCTGTCCAAATGTCCTCTTCTTGAAGTAGTGATTGGAATAAAGTGTCACTAAAGGATTGGATTGGGTATACAGGGTGTCTCTGCAGCTTTCCACTGCACAGTACTGTAGCTCTATAATGAAAATCTGTGGTTGGATGAAAAGCACTCTAAAACCATGAAATCTCTGATTGCCTGTTACGAAAAGCTAATATCTGAATCATAGATGAAGAGTCCTGCTGAGGAAAGTAGAAATAGAACATGAATTTGTCTTTTTCTCGGTTAATAATAATTTTTTATTTAATTTTATTTAAATTTAAAGGCATCATATTTCTAATACACCTAAGCCACAATTGCAATCAGAAAGCCATTCTGCATGGGCCTCCTGAGTGGCGCAGCGGTCTAAGGCACTGCATCGCAGAGCTAGAGGCGTCTCTATAGACCCGGGTTCGATCCCGGGCTGTATCGCAACCGGCTGTAATTGGGAGTCCCATAGGGCGGCGCACAATTGGCCCAACGTTGTCCGGTGGGGGGCTTTACTTGGCTCATCGTGCTCTAGCGACTCCTTGTGGCGTGTCGGGACTCCTGCAGACTGACCTTGGTCGTTAAATGGTGTTTCCTCCAACACATTGGTGCGGCTGGCTTCTGGGATAAGCGGGCAGGTGTTAAGAAGTGCAGTATGGCGTGTCATGTTTCGGAGGACACCTCCCAAACCCGTTGGGGAGTTGCAGCGATGAGACAAGATCGAAAAAATCGGGATAAAAACATTCTGCCTTTGAATAAGTTGCCAATATCAAATCAAATCAAATCAAATCAAATTTATTTATATAGCCCTTCGTACATCAGCTGATATCTCAAAGTGCTGTACAGAAACCCAGCCTAAAACCCCAAACAGCAAGCAATGCAGGTGGAGAAGCACAGTGGCTAGGAAAAACTCCCTAGAAAGGCCAATACCTAGGAAGAAACCTAGAGAGGAACCAGGCTATGTGGGGTGGCCAGTCCTCTTCTGGCTGTGCCGGGTGGAGATTATAACAGAACATGGTCAAGATGTTCAATGTTCATAAATGACCAGCATGGTCGAATAATAATAAGGCAGAACAGTTGAAACTAGAGCAGCAGCACAGTCAGGTGGAAGTTGAAACTGGAGCAGCAGCATGGCCAGGTAGACTGGGGACAGCAAGGAGTCATCATGTCAGGTAGTCCTGGGGCATGGTCCTAGGGCTCAGGTCAGTTGAAACTGGAACAGCAGCATGGCCAGGTGGACTGGGGACAGCAAGGAGTCATCATGTCAGGTAGTCCTGGGGCATGGTCCTAGGGCTCAGGTCCTCCGAGAGAGAGAAAGAAAGAGAGAAGGAGAGAATTAGAGAACGCACACTTAGATTCACACAGGACACCGAATAGGACAGGAGAAGTACTCCAGAACAATATCAATTTATTCTGGTGACAGATAATTTGCTAATAATCATAGTAATCCTACTTTGCATAATCGTTTTTATTTTTGTGCCCGCTGCTGTTTTCTTTGTGCTTGCGCTGGCACTTGCACTTCAGGACCACCATAGTTTAGAGACACCTTGACGGTCGGTGTTGAGGATCCTGAGGCTGAGTGAGGCTGGTGCTAGCTGCTTCAGCACTGAGCCTACTGGCCCCAAGCTGATCGGTATGCAAAGAGGCTTTGGCAGACAGACGTCTGAAACCGGGGGAATCGCAGTTAATTCGAGACAACCTTTTACGTTCTTTCTATTTTCTCCACTTTCTCCCCCCGCGTGAGTCTGATAACATCCTGATAGAATACAGGGCGAAACAAAACAGGGTGGCAGCAACCGAGTCCTAATTTCAGATAATATTTTTCCCTCTTATTGTGCATCAACAGCAAGCCACCGTAACAATCAGACAGAACCCTGCATTAGCCATGCATGAGCTGACTGGGGAAGAATGTAAATCTGACTCCTATCATCCTCACTTCCTCCTCTCTCGATCCCCCTCGCACTCTCGCGCTCCATCTTTCTCTCCCAGAGACTTTACTCAACCAGCTCACATTAACACACACCATTAATTAATCTCAATCCTTTTATTCTTTTAATGGTCCTTTTCAAATGACATCGAGCAATTGTTGCTCTGCTGGGGAATTTGAAAAGTGGCTATTTGCAAGGTTTCTGCAGTGTGTGCAAAGCATTCAAGAGAACAAAACCGTGGTATGAATGCAGGTCTTAGCCAGTGTGTAAGCTTATTCACAGAGATAGACAGAACCTGTATCCATGTGACATCCCATCTAGGCCAATTGGAGGGTGAATTTATTATCTAGCCCCCCCCCCAACCCATTGTATCATTACCCCTTCAGCCCTTCCTCTTCCCCCTACACACATATTAACAATGGTCATCGAAATTGTTAAAAGGTTTTAAAAACAATTGCAACAGACAGTGGATAAAGATACTCCAATCATTTAGAATTTTTATAATCCATCAGATATTGACTAATTTATAACACATCAAATATTTTACTGGCAGGGACAACTCAATCAAGTTTGCTGTGTTAGGCCTGATTACCAACAACGATGAGATACAGGGAGGAGGTGAGAGCCCTGGTGGAGTGGTGCCATGAAAATAACCTCTCCCTCAACGCCAACAAAACGAAGGAGCTGATCGTGGATTACAGGAGACAGCAGAGAGAGAACGCCCTCATCCACATCGACGGGGCCACAGTGGAGAGGGTTACAAACTTTATGTTCCTTGGCGTGCACATCACTGACAACCTGAAATGGTCCCTTCACACAGATAGAGTGGTAAAGAAGGTGCAACATCACCTTTATCAACCTCAGGAGGCTGAAGAAATTTGGCCTGTCCCCTAAAATCCTCACAAACTTCTACAGATGCACCATTGAGAGCGTCCTGTCGGGCTGTATCGCGCGCCTGGTATGGTGATTGCACCGTCCACAACCGCAGGGATCTCCAGAGGGCGGTGCGGTCAGCACAACGCATCACCGCTGGCACACTGCCTGCCCTCCAGGACACCTACAGCAACCGGTGTCACAGGAAGATGATCAAGGACCTCGGCCACCCGAGCTACGGCCTGTTCATCCAGCTACCATCTAGAAGGCGGAGACAGCACACGCTCATCAAATCTGGGACCAGATTTTTTTTCTTTTCTGGTGTCCTTTGACAGCTCTTTGGTCTTGGCCATAGTGGAGTTTGGAGTGTGACTGTTTGAGGTTGTGGGCAGGTGTCTTTTATACTGATAACAAGTTCAAAAAGGTACCATTAATACAGGTAAAGAGTGGAGGACAAATCAAATCAAATCTAATTTTATTTGTCACATACACATGGTTAGCAGATGTTAATGCGAGTGTAGCGAAATGCTTGTGCTTCTAGTTCCGACAATGCAGTAATAACGAACAAGTAATCTAACTAACAATTCCAAAAAACTACTGTCTTATACACAGTGTAAGGGGATAAAGAATATGTACATAAGGATATATGAATGAGTGATGGTACAGAGCAGCATAGGCAAGATACAGTAGATGATATCGAGTACAGTATATACATATGAGATGAGTATGTAAACCAAGTGGCATAGTTAAAGTGGCTAGTGATACATGTATTACATAAGGATGCAGTCGATGATATAGAGTACAGTATCTACGTATGCATATGAGATGAATAATGTAGGGTAAGTAACATTATATAAGGTAGCATTGTTTAAAGTGGCTAGTGATATATTTACATCATTTCCCATCAATTCCCATTATTAAAGTGGCTGGAGTAGAGTCAGTGTCATTGACAGTGTGTTGGCAGTAGCCACTCAATGTTAGTGGTGGCTGTTTAACAGTCTGATGGCCTTGAGATAGAAGCTGTTTTTCAGTCTCTCGGTCCCAGCTTTGATGCACCTGTACTAACCTCGCCTTCTGGATGACAGCGGGGTGAACAGGCAGTGGCTCGGGTGGTTGATGTCCTTGATGATCTTTATGGCCTTCCTGTAGCATCGGGTGGTGTAGGTGTCCTGGAGGGCAGGTAGTTTGCCCCCGGTGATGCGTTGTGCAGACCTCACTACCCTCTGGAGAGCCTTACGGTTGAGGGCGGTGCAGTTCCCATACCAGGCGGTGATACAGCCCGCCAGGATGCTCTCGATTGTGCATCTGTAGAAGTTTGTGAGTGCTTTTGGTGACAAGCCGAATTTCTTCAGCCTCCTGAGGTTGAAGAGGCGCTGCTGCGCCTTCCTCACGATGCTGTCTGTGTGAGTGGACCAGAGGAGCCTCTTAAAGAAGAAGTTACAGGTCTGTGAGAGCCAGAAATCTTGCTTGTTTGTAGGTGACCAAATACTCATTTTCCACCATAATTTGCAAATAAATTCATAAAAAATCCTACAATGTGATTTTCTGGATTTATTTTCCTAATTTTGTCTGTCATAGTTGAAGTGTACCTATGATGAAAATTACAGACCTCTCTCATCTTTTTAAGTAGGAGAACTTGCACAATTGGTGGCTGACTAAATACTTTTTTGCCCCACTGTATGTATACACTGAATGTACAAAACATTAGGAACACCTGCTCTTTCCATGACATAAACTGACCAAGTGAATCCAGGTGAAAGCTATGATCCTTTACTGATGTCACTTGTTAAATCCACTTCAATCAGTGTAGATGAAGGGAGGGAGACAAGTTAATGAAAGATTTTTAAGCCTTGAGACAATTGAGACATGGATTGTGAATGTGTGCCATTCAGACGGTGAATTGGCAAGACAAAATATGCCTTTGAATGGGGTATGGTAGTAGATACCAGGCGCACCGGTTTGAGTGTGTCAAGAACTGCAACGCTGCTGTGTTTTTCACACTCAACAGTTTCTCGTGTGTATCATGAATGGTCCACCACGGAAAGGACATCCAGCCAACTTGACATAACTGTGGGAAGTATTGGAGTCAACATGGGCCAGTAAACCCTGTGGAACGCTTGCGACACCTTGTAGTCCATGCCCTGATGAATTGAGGCTGTTCTGAGCGCAAAACGGGTTGCGACTCTATATTAGGAAGGTGTTCCTAATATTTTGTACAGTCAGTGTATACTATATTCTAGTCATGGCTCATCATATATTATTTATTTTGTATTTTCTGGAGTATGTGTGTATATTTTTTTTTATTGCTAGGTATTACTAGACTTTTGGAGCTAGAAAACACAAGCATTTCGCTGCACCTGCGATAACATCTGCAAATCTGTGTACGCGACCAATAAACTTTGATTTGATTTGACAAATAATGAGTTGAGGGATTTTGGCGAGAATTCGGGTTTTCAATTTATTGTCAAATAAAAAATATAAACATCTCATCGCGCTGCTAGCTGTGCCACCAGAGATTCTGGTTTTGAGCCCAGGCTCTGCCGCAGCCGGCCGTGACCGGGAGGCTCATGGGGCGACGCACAATTGGCCCAGCGTCGTCCGGGTTAGGGAGGGTTTGGCCAGCAGGGATATCCTTGTCTCCTCATGCACAGTGCACGCTGACCAGATCGCCAGGTGTACGGTGTTTCCTCCGACACATTGGTGCGGCTGGCTTCCGGGTTGGATGTGCGTTTTGTCAAGAAGCTGTGCGGTTTGGTTGGGTTGTGTATCGGAGGACGCATGCCTCTCGACCTTCGTCTCTCCCGAGTCCGTACGGGAGTTGCAGCGATGAGACAAGACAGTAACTACTACCAATTGGATACCACGAAATTGGGGAGAAAAAGGGGTAAAAAAAAATGCACTCATATATAGAATGTACTCATATATACATTTTGTTATCGTATGAGGTATTTTTTGGATATGTGCCTAATTTTCATAAATTCATCAGGTGTATTTGCATATATGAATATATTATCATAAAGGGGTGGAACAGGGCTGTAACCACAACACTTCCTCTGTCTACCCTACCTGCACTGTCTAGACTGCCTCATTAATTACTGTTGTCACATTCTCTTGCATAATTCAACAAGTATGTGCATAGCAGGATACCATCGGATTAAAAATCAACTCTAGATTACGTCTATACATACTTTACATTGTTTGGGAGATCAAACATAATCTCACTATAATTCTAGTGTTCGTTTTCGGAAGTTGCTTTCATTTCAGCCCATCTAATTTGTGAACATTTCAACTGCATAATTTTGTATTTATTTTTATTCCACCCAAAAAATAAACACCCATCAAAATAAAGTTATCTTCTCTTTTCTTGTGACGTAAGTGTCGTGAAGGTGCGTTAAATCCCTGACAAAGCTTTAGCGTTTTTCTAGATTAAACGGAAAGACGGTGTATTCCCTTGAGGACAGTGAGTCCATTTCGGCCATTACCGGAGTGTGTTTGACAGGTCATTACAAACGATTCCGCGGTCGTAATGTTAACGGGGAATACGACAGGCAAAAGCAAGAATATGAAAGAGTCACAGGAGTAAAATGAAAGCAATCAATCAAGTGGATGTTGCACCCTTCAAACAGGAAGTAGATGGCTGAAAAAGACAGATCCTCAGATGGGCAGGGCATGCACGTTGCTACACACACACACACACGCACACACACACACACACACACACACACACACACACACACACACACACACACACACACACACACACACACACACACACACACACACACACACACACACACACACACAGTCCTCAGAGAGTCATCTGCTGTGCTTTTTGTTGGGAATCTGAATATTCATTACCACTGAAATGATGCAGACCTTGGCAAATGGCATAGTTCCTGCTCTTGTGACAATGCAATGTGTGTTCCTCATTCTTCCCTTATTGCACAATGTGGCCATATGTGCAGATTAGATAAAAGCTGTACTACTATCCCCCTGATAGGAGATAAGGAGAGAGGAACAGGGTGACAGTGAGAGGAGAGCGCTAGGAGTACACAGTCTCTGTGGCACAAGTCTGTTTGTTCATAGCACCAGATGGCAATTACAGGGTGTTTTAGTAGGCATATAATGTAGTCAACTTAACTCTATCCCTGCCTTCCCAGTTAACCCACATCTCTGTCCTTCCCCACTGTTTGACTCCCCCTTGTCCTGCCCTGACTCTGTGTCTCCCCCCTCAGGGCGATGGGTAACCTGCAGCAGTCCCTGGTTTGCTTTGAGAAGCGTCTGGTGGTGGCCCATGAGTTGGGGGAGTGTGGAGGGAAGGCCCAGGCCTACGGGGAGCTGGGGGCGCTCCACAGCCAGCTGGGGAACTATGAACAGGCCATCTCCTGTCTGGAGCGCCAGCTAGGCATCGCCCGCGATACCCAGGACCGCCCACTAGAGGGCGACGCCAGCTGTGGCCTGGGTGTGGTCTACCAGTCCATGGGGGAGTACGAGACAGCCCTGCGCTGCCACCAGAGTGACTTGGAGATCGCAGAGGAGACGGGCAGTCCCGCCCGACAGGGCCGCGCCTATGGCAACCTGGGCCTCACCTATGAGTCACTGGGCAACTATGAGCGTGCGGTGGTGTTCCAGGAGCAGCATCTGAGTGTTGCAGCTCAGACCAACGACCTGGCAGCCAAGACCCTGGCCTACGGTAGCCTGGGGAGGACACACCATGCACTGCAGAACTACTCACAGGCTGTCATGTATCTGCAGGAAGGTGAGTGGTGGGGTTGGGGAATAGAAGGGAGGATGGGTTACTCATATAGATATATATACTGTATAATAATAATACTGTGCTCCATAGACTACATAGACTTTAGTGACATGAAAGGTGTTGGGACAGCTTCCAAAGGAGAATATCTATCTGACAGGCAAGAATTAAACACATACTATATGCAAATTCTTGAAGTAAAGCCAGGTTATAATTCTACCAACAGCTGCAATGTTTGTCAATAGGCTTATATTTTGTGATTATACTGTTTGTGTTTTTCTGTGAGTATTTGTCAATTTTTTTATTAGCCTGTGTGAGGGTGTTTTTGTGTGGGTGTCATTGTGTATTTTCGTTTTGTGTGTGGTGTGCGTGTGTGTTTGTGCATGCACACATTTGTATATGATTTGGTGTGTGTGAGCTCATCTCCATGCTGCATGGTGAGGCATTTAGCATGTTTACTGGCTCCTATTCTTCACACCTCTATATCCCCTCTCTCAGATGGCACTTTCAAATGAGCTGCCAAAGGATCTTTTCACACACTGTGGCTGACAGACTCTTGCCTCTCACACTTCATTGTCCTCTACAGATAATGGTGAAATTAAAAGCTGCAGCCCTGGCTGTCTAAAGCTCATTATGCCAGTAACAGTGCAGGGAGTGTTTGTCACAGGGATGACGGAACAAGAAGCAGCGTGCAATGCTTCATGGAAGCTGTTAGGTGGCCACCAGCTCCGTTTACAAGCGTTATGCAGAGGCAGACCCAGGGCATTACACTCCAAAGCCTGTTTCCACCCAGGGAGAATTATCTCTCTGGGTTTATAGGTTGTTTCATCATTCCTCCTCTAAGGAAGATATGAACAGGATTACCTTCCCTAGCCTTTCCTCTCCTGTCCTATAAGCCACCAGTGCTTGTAGTGACCTAGACATCGTTCCTTGTCGTTGCTTGTTGGGCTTTAATGGAAACAAGGAGGCAGGCCACTCTATCTCTTCCATGTCCCATTACTGTCCCCTGCTCTGTCCTTACATTGTTCCTTGGTCCAGCTTTGAAAAAGAACACTACCTTCCCTATCCTTGACAGCCAATTATTTTTGGCCAACCTACCCAGACCTAAAAGTTGGCCGTTTTTTTCCTTTTTTCCCCTCCATTTTCTTTTTCATGCTGCACTGCTTGTTTTTTGTTTTTGCTTCCTGAAAAAGATGAATTGGAAGGAGGCCTAGGAAAGGAGAACCACTCGAGGGCCTATAGTGACAGCATGTGACCTCAGCAATGTGTGTGGTTGTTTGTGTGTGTGTGTGTGTGTGTGTGTGTGTGTGTGTGTGTGTGTGTGTGTGTGTGTGTGTGTGTGTGTGTGTGTGTGTGTGTGTGTGTGTGTGTGTGTGTGTGTGTGTGTGTGTGTGTGTGTGTGTGTGTGTGTGTGTGTGTGTGTGTGTGTGAGTGAGTGAGTGAGTGAGTGAGTGAGTGAGTGAGTGAGTGAGTGAGTGAGTGAGTGTGTGTGTGTACATGCCTCACAGTAGGAGGGAGAGAGACACAGCAGTGTGAAGGCCTGCAGTATTCTTTTATCATTATTATAATTGTTTATATCATTTATAATTAGGTGACACTTTGTGATACTGTGTGTGTGTGTGTGTGTGTAGCTTTGTGAAGTGTGTATGCATGTGTTTAAATATTTGCATATATGCATTGTATAATGAGAGTGAGAGAGAGAGAGAGAGATTGCCCTGCAGCAAGCATGTGTGTGTGTGTGTGTGTGTGTGTGTGTGTGTGTGTGTGTGTGTGTGTGTGTGTGTGTGTGTGTGTGTCACAGGGTGCATGGGCCCCCGGGGGCTGTAGTGAATCTCTTCACCAGCTGTCAGGCAGCCTTTAAAGTGTTCTCTAGTTGCTCTTCAGGGTGCAGCCAGCCACAGAGCCACCACCACATCCTTATGTCAGCCACCACTACGTCACTGTGCCTGCATGGCACACCGAAGGTACACACGCTGACAGTGACGGCGAGAGATTGACACCGTTAGAGAGGGAAGCATGTGGGAAGAGATAGCAAGAGTATGCAATGCAGATGCATACATCTTCATGTATGATAATTCTACAAAGTGTCAACCGCACTATAAGAAAAAAGCATGGCATTTTTTGATTAATCATGAGTCTTCTTCATAGAGAGAGGGAGAGGGAGGGAGAGGGAGTGTGTGAGAATGACTCGGAGAGATGGAGGGAGATGTGAATGGTGAGGGTGCAGATCAGTTCTCTCTCTTAAGCTCCAGACTCTAATGAAACCTGAGTAGGACTGAGACTAGTGGAGGGCAGATAGACCGAGAGAAAGAGAGGAGAGGTCAGAGAAAGACAGCGAGAGAGAGAAACAGAGAGGCGAGGTTGGGGAGGGAGAGGGTGAAGGAGAGGGTTTAGAGAGTTCTGAAAGAATGACAGAGAGCTGGAGGAGGGAGAAAGAGGGCAGAGAGAGAGATAAGAGAGGGTGTATTGAGAGAGTTAGGGAGTGTGAGCGAGAGAGAGAGAGAGAGACAGGAGAAGGGAGAAAAAGGGAAGAGAGGGAGAAGAGGATAGATAAGGAGAGGGGGGGAGTGTTGCAGGCTTCAAAGGCATCCATCTCTCTGAGGGTGTACTCACAGAGCAGAGCAGCCCTGGGCCTGGTGGAATAGGAAGAGTGTAGGTCGGGTGTTCCTTCCTGGTCACGCTCTATGTTCTTTTCTTATCTGGGTCAGACTCACACACACTGTTTTCCAGGAATGACTAGAAACGCGAGGAGAGTGAGATGAGGGCTGCTTGATATCATGGCCCATTTTTCTCTCCCCTCCACCAAAACGTGTTTTCCCCTAGTCACAGAGGAATAGAGTAGATACATTATATTCTAATACCTACATAATATAAACCTTGTAGCCACAGACTTATTAGCAGCCCAAATCATAGCTAAGATTTCCTGCTGCGCTGTTAGCACCTGGTAGGTGACATGTGGCCCAGTGTCTGTCCTTTCTTATCATTTCCCTTCGTGGAGTGTCTGTTTCATCACAGTAATTGGGTGAAACCAAGCTTTCGGTGGGGAGGCTGTTGACACATGCAAACATGTGACATACACATCACCGCTTGAGGGATTGAAAGGGGAAAACAAAGGTTATTCTCGCCAGGTAATCTGACAAAGCCACGCTAACTGAACACAAAAATCTCCCCGGGTTCCGGCTGAATCTCAGAACAAATGTATGGACCAGTGTGATAAGCCGTACGAACAGTTTCAACACAGGATTCTAGCCTCTGTGTGTGTTGTATTTCCAGTGTGTGTGTGGCTGAGTGGATGACATGTGTTGTTTTTGGCTCTAATGTGTATACCTTCCATGTGTCATCGAACATTACAGAAGTCTCGAGACTCTATTAAACATATTATGTTTGCTTAGTCTCCCACTTGCTTTATATAGAAGCATTATGGGTGTGTTTGTGTTTGCTCAGCCACTCGATCCTTCCCATTGATTACTAGGCACTCAGATTAGTGCCCTAACAGTGTCCTACTGTGTGTCTGGGAGTGGGTGTGTTTGTGTTTGTGTGGGATTTTACAACTGAAGCTTGTTTACTGTCAGAGTATCAGTACCATGCTTACATCTGTTACCCTGGAAGATACCTGCCTGCCCATAGCTCTAAATGATTTCTAATGTCTCTCACAACCAGGCCTACGGCTGGCGGAGCAGCTGGCTCGGCGTGAGGATGAGGCTAAGATCCGCCATCGTCTGGGGCTGTCTCTGTGGGCCAGTGGGAACCTGGAGGAGGCCCAGCACCAGGTATACATCTGACATGAACCTCTCCTCACACACAACATACACAGGGTTGCCTGTCTGCGTGTGTAGCGAGAGACCGTGGATGGGGAGGCGGAAGATTGACATTTTATTCACCCTCTTATTCATTGCGACTTACAGTTAGTGCATTCATTTTAAGATAGCTAGGTGAGACAACCACATATCTCAGTCATAGAAAGTAAAAATGTTCCTCAATAAAGTAGCTATCGGCAAAGGCAGTGCTAGTAAGAAAAGGTAGATAGTGACTGTTAGTTCACAAAAGTCATGGTGATAGTTATTTTTTTGGAGGGGGGGGCAGTGGGATTATTTAAAATACTCTTTGAAGAGGTAGGGTTTCAGACGTTTTCGGGAAGATGGGCAGGGACTCTGATGTTCCACCATTGGGGTGCCAGGACAGAGCTTTTACTGGGCTGAGTGGGAGCTGACACAGTCCAATCTATCTATCTATCTATCTATCTATCTATCTATCTATCTATCTATCTATCTATCTATCTATCTATCTATCTATCTATCTATCTATCTCTCTCTCTCTCTCTCTCTCTCTCTCTCTCTCTCTCTCTCTCTCTCTCTCTCTCTCTCTCTCTCTCTCTCTCTCTCTCTCTCTCTCTCTCTCTCTTTCTCTCTTTCTCTCTTTCTCTCTTTCTCTCTTTCTCTCTCCCTCCCTCCCTCCCTCAATTTAAAGGGCCTTTATTGGCATGGGAAATGTACAATGTCAATGCATGTGAAATAAACAAAGTGAGAAGACACAAAACAACATCAACACAAAACTTAGAATTGAACAGTAAATATTGCATTTAAAAAGGTTTAAAAATCCCTCTCTCTCATCTCTATTACAATGACCTTATCCCCATATACCCTTCAGACTTAACAGTCAAACAGATGTTCGCAAAAGCAACACTATTTTGTGATTTCACACCCAAGTTCTTTCCCCAGGCAACTCCGTAATGTTTGGGATATTTCCTCCAGTCAGTGTAGCTGTCATGCTGGTGTGTTGTCGGGGAAAGGAAAGGACACACTGTAGTTGTCCTCAGTGTGTAGGTTAGATGATTATTCATGAGGAAGCAGGGAGGCCTTTACTGCTGGTGGTAAAGCTATATGACCTTGGTAAATAGCCTGACCCACTTCAAGGCTGATTTACATAGCCAACTATGTCCCACTATGCAATATTACTGCACTTAATATTCATACAGCATCCGTACTGTTGGAATGAGATGACTTGACCTCATGTACGACCGTTTAAACCTAATTGTGTTTCAACACCCTCCCTCTGATCCGCCGTGTCCTCTGTGACCTGCCCACGGTTCAGTCAGATTTGTGATGAATACATGGTTTCATATTGTCGCATGGGATTAACAGATGAATGTTGAGTGCAGTGGGGTGGGTTTGATGTTTTACTGCTCATAACTTCTATCAGAGAGGGTGAACGTAGCCCTGGGGAAAATACATGATGAGAGTCATTTTAGGCATCAGGCCCCTATCCTGATGTTAGCTTTACAGCATCGAGGCGGGACATTGCGAGCACAGCACTTTTGGGATTGTTTTCTTTTAATCTGTGAAGGGTGAGGTTGGCCCTGGGGGGAAGGTGGTGTGAGAAATTAGTTTTCATCTTAAAGGGATGTCTGTGTGCCCAAAAGATTGAGCTAGCTTTGCAGGAATCAGCCTGCAGCTCTATCAGCAGAATCACACAGCCCGGACTGGACTTTGAGCACTAATGCTGCACAACCACACTCTGCTCTCCCAGTGCTCTCTCTTCCTCTCTCTCCTCTCGTCTGACATACTTTAGTGGCCTGGATAGCTTTAACCAACTCACCATACACACACACACATATTCCTGATTCATCCCGATTCCATCCCTTCCATGTGCCAGTCCCAGGGCAGCAGCTATCTGAATGTTTGGTGTGCATAGTTCAATCCCACTTCTGGCCTCATACAGACTGGCTGTGGAGGTGGAACATTCTCAGTCTTCTTGAAGGCCTTGCCAACAGAAGAGGAATAGGAAACCAATAACAACTCCCATGAATCAGCACTCCTGATTGGCTTGGCAGCACAGCCTCCGCCCACACTGTGTCTGCCCTCCCACCTTTGTCTCTCCCTCTTCTTCTCCCTCTCCAGCCTGATTGTTAGTGTCTGAGACTTAACAGAGAAAAGATGTGGAGCATCTTTGAGATGAGACGGGAGGACAGCTGAGGTGAATATCAGAGCTGTGTCCATCAGGCCCAATATCACAGAACCATGATTTGGACTGAGTTGCCTGATCTGAGTTGCCTGATTCAGCTACAGACTTCCAGGAATCTGTTACAGACATTTGACGCGTCAATTCATCCTAGAGCCGCCCATAACAGCCACAGGCCTGTGCTATGGACGAAGGCTGAGGTAGAGTGCAGTTTGTGAAACCAGGAGACATCCCGAAACGGTTTAAGCTACAGACTATTATGACCCCACCGTGGAAAGGCTCTCACGAACACGTCAGAGGTGATTTGTTTTGCTTTACGACGCTCACATGCCGCAGGACTCGTTAGAATGTAAGGGTTTTTTCTTCAAAGGAGATCATGCAGAAATATTGCATTGTGATGGTTCCTGATGTTTACCTGAGCTTAATAAATTCACATAGTTACTGTCACAAACTCCACACAGTTGTCAATGACTCGTTTTCTGTACTTACTGTACTTTTTTTTTATCAGGTTATTGTTTGGCACATCTCATTATTCGAGTGACATTAGTCAATAAAACTCATGAATGTAACTTTTTATGTCAAATAATTTTGTCCTGAAAATAAAAAAGCAGAGCACTTCAATGTGAGGCTTAAATATGAGAGCTTGCCAAAGCAGGTACTTGAAATTAGTGACCGGACTGATGGGCTGATTTGGCTTGGGACTGATCAGGTTAAGAGGGAGAGGGGT
>NC_034176.2:29291524-29359024 GCF_002021735.2 Oncorhynchus kisutch | reverse complement strand
GTAAAATGTGGCTTTCAAGGTCTCTCCTATTTTATTCCTCATCAACATGGTCCTTCGCTGTCTGAGGTGAAGACTGATGACGTGAGAGAGCAACATTATTACCTCAAATGACTTTTAATTCAGAGAATAGATTTTATTAGAAGAAGAAAAAACATTACAAAAAAATAATATATCAACAATGGAATGAAGAACAAGGAAAAAGACAGGGATTTGGAGCGTCAAGGTATGATTGTATAGTTTGTGCCAAGGTGTCTAAATGTCTGACATTATCTTTGACCTCATCAATCTTTAGAGAGAGCTACTAAAGTGAATATATATATATATATATATACAGGAGCTAGCTAATTTGATAGGTTAAAAGTCACCTCATCTTTAATCTTGGAAACCCAGAATTAAAATCTTGCGTAATTGTACAAATGATCAGTGATCAAATGAACAAAGTTCCTCGTTAGTTGTCGCATCCCACAGTATGTTGACAGACGCTACGATACCAGTTATGTTACATCTGTCCACGAGAGACTACCTAATCTGTAATCTCACTTTCTAAGGACTAACAGAGCTCTTCTCTCAGATGTTCCTAGGCATTGTATAAAGGTTAAGGAGAACTCTATTGAAAAGCTCAGTAAACGTATAAACACACAGACAGGAACGTCAGGATAGCCTCTCTAGGTGTCTGTCGGCTTGTTTGGTGCAATACAATTTAGATGATTGAATCAACTGAGTTGGATCCTAGTGAAGAGTTGATAGTGGACATATCCACCTTTGTCCAACTGTCTCTTCCTGTCTGTCTCTCTTATTGACATGCATTCCATTCAACCTGCACCCAGAGAAAAGCGCCACTGAACATACCCTTGACCCCCTAGCCTTCTGCTTCTAGCCTTTTCTTCTCACTATTTCCCTTCCTCTTGGTCAAACCTTCTCTCTTTTTTATCCCTCTGCACCTTTTCTTCACTTGACCCCCATTTCCTCTCACACTCCTCCTGTTAGGCAAACAAAGTTTGTTGGCTTTCCCTCGGTGGCCTGTTCCAGGGCCTGGGAGAGAGAGACTGGAGCGTGCTAGGTGGCTGGAGGAGAGCCAGTTGCTTGGGGCCACCAAGAGGGCAGGATGGAGGGGGTCGCAGGGGGGGGGGGGACTGGCTGTTACAGCAGATGGATAGCAGTAGCAGTGTGCGCTGTTGAGCTTGGGCCCGGCTGTGTGTAAACAAAGTGGAAGGCGTATAGGTCCACGGCGGCCATTACCACAGCTCTCAGCTCAGCGTGGCAGTGGCACACAGCTCCCCTCGCCTGAGCAGGGAGCCATCACTCTCTCTTCATCACACAGCTCACCTCACCTGAGCAGGGAGCCATCACTCTCTCTTCATCACACAGCTCACCTCACCTGAGCAGGGAGCCATCACTCTCTCTTCATCACACAGCTCACCTCGCCTGAGCAGGGAGCCATCACTCTCTCTTCATCACACAGCTCACCTCGCCTGAGCAGGGAGCCATCACTCTCTCTTCATCACACAGCTCCCCTCGCCTGAGCAGGGAGCCATCACTCTCTCTTCATCACACAGCTCACCTCGCCTGAGCAGGGAGCCATCACTCTCTCTTCATCACACAGCTCACCTCGCCTGAGCAGGGAGCCATCACTCTCTCTTCATCACACAGCTCACCTCACCTGAGCAGGGAGGTGTCACTTTCCCTCCCTCTCCTGCAGTGAGTCTATCACGCTACACTCCCCTCCACAGTGCTACAGACCCACATCGCCATCTAGTGGACATGTATATTGTCTCAAAAGCACAAATGATTATTATTGTTGTCTCAGAACAGAAAATATAACTGTGCATTCTTCCATTGAGACTTAGAATGTGAAGGGGATCTGAAGTGGACTCTCTAGTCCAGGTCTGAGAGAGCATTATGAAGGGCAGAAACAGGAAGAGAGACAGGACATCAGGAGTCAATGTGCTGGGTAGTATCACTCCCTCCGTGCCATGCTGCAGTACAGTGTTGTGCCATTAATACATTGCCCACAGGAACTGCTGCTGTGGCTGACTCTGCTGCATCTCACCAGGGGGGACTTCTGATGCAGCACTCTGCGGCAGGCTGGCTGGCTCTAGGCACAGTTCCTCAACTGGAAAGACCATTACCAGTACTGTGTGTGTGCGCGCGTGTGTGCCTGGTCAGCTGCCTAACACCGCTATGCCGTATCTGCCAGTGGGAATAGCCGTAATGACCAATTCTCTATTCAAACAGTTTAGAGTGCTGCTCTTTATGAAATGAGCACTGTGTTTGTGTGTTTTGCAGGAGCTGCCAGAGTATGACCAGCCTGTTCAGTAACACAATGTCCCCAGCCAAAGATGGCTGCTCCTCTCTGCCCCGCCGACCAAGCAGCCTCAGCAAACCTCCTCTCCGTGCCCTCTACGACCTGCTCATCGCACCCATGGAAGGGGTGAGCATATGTGCCCATGACCAGTTTGTGCGTGGCGTGTGTGTATTTTAAAGGAGAGGGGGGACAGAGAAACAGAGAGAGGTAGTGTTTATACTATAGTAATTATAATATCAATACTAATCTCTCCCTGTCCAGGGCCTGATGCATTCCAGTGGTCCCGTGGGCAGACACAGACAGCTGGTGTTGGTGTTGGAGGGGGAGTTGTACCTCATCCCCTTCGCTCTGCTGAAGGGCAGCTCCTCTAATGAGTACCTGTATGAACGCTTCAGCCTCATCGCTGTGCCCTCCATCCGGGGCATGGGGACCATCTCCAAGGTCAACATCCTAGTCAAATGATACAATGGCTTTTATTTGAATGACATACCTTCTTTAGTTGCTGTTAGTAACACTCTCAAGCTCCTGTTACATTCTATCATTGACATCATCGGCCTCTCTCAATGTGTACTCAGAGTCATTCTGTCATTGACATCATCGGCCTCTCTCAATGTGTCCTCAGAGTCATTCTGTCATTGACATCATCGGCCTCTCTCAATGTGTCCTCAGAGTCATTCTATCATTGACATCATCGGCCTCTCTCAATGTGTCCTCAGAGTCATTCTGTCATTGACATCATCGGCCTCTCTCAATGTGTCCTCAGAGTCATTCTCGGCGGGCGGGGCCAGCTTCCTGCGGGGGCGTGTCCATGGCGGCGGTGGTGGGGAACCCTCGTCTGCCGTCGTCTGTGATGGACCGCTGGCTGTGGGGGCCCATGCCCTCTGCCGAGGAGGAGGCCCTCATGGTGTCTGAGCTGCTGGGCTGCCAGCCCCTGGCTGGATCCTCTGCCACCAAGGAGAGGGTGATGAGTGCCCTCACACAGGCCGAGTGTGCCCACTTCGCTACCCACATCTCATGGAAGCTGGCCGCCTTGGTGCTCACACCCAACCCAGAGAGTGTACCCGGCGGGGCGGGGACTGGAGGGAGAGGGGCAGGGGGAGGGAGGAGAGGCATCGGAGGCAGGGGCAGGAAGGGCTCGTTTGGGAGCAGCTACACCATCCCAGAGAGCCTGCACCTGCAGGATGATGGGAGCGACGCAGAGAGTATCTGTGACAGCCCTCCCCTGCAGGAGTTCCTACTCACCGCTGCTGATATACTGGACCTGAGGCTGCCTGTCAAACTGGTGGTGCTGGGGTGAGTGGGCCAGGAGATGGGCGGCTTGCCTAATATGGGAAACATATTAGTTCAAGTGAGGCTGGAGAGGGGGGAAACCTGGTTCTATTGCAAAATGTCCACTGTCTGTTATCCACTGATAGTTACTTAGTTATGCTGTGGTCGACAGAGCAGTAGTCTAGTATTTGTGATAGAGGTTTACATAACCATGTGTTGGTGGTGTATATCTTATCTACAGGTCATACCAGGAGTCCAGCAGTAAGGTGACAGCAGACGGTGTGGTAGGTCTGACCAGGGCCTTCCTGGCTGCTGGGGCCCAGTGTGTCCTGGTGTCTCTGTGGCCTGTTCCTGTGTCAGCCTCCAAAGTGTTCGTCCATAGCTTTTACACCGCTCTGCTCAACGGGACCAAGGCCAGCGCTGCCCTCGCAGACGCCATGAAGACTGTCCAGAGCAGCAAGCAGTACTCCCACCCCTCCAACTGGGCAGGTTAGAGACATTCTACTTCCAGAAACTCAGATTGGCTTGGTTTGTCACCTCCAACTGAGTAGATCCCAGTTCACCCATACTCCCAAGTGTGTCAGAAGTACTTTGGACTCTCACCGTCTGTATCTCTCTCTTCCTCTCCTTCCTATTGATCTTGTGGGTGTGTTTGTCCAGGTTACATGCTGATTGGTAATGATGTCAAGCTTAACAGCCCCTCGTCCCTGATTGGCCAGGCTCTAGCAGAGATCCTACAGTATCCAGAGAGAGCACGGGATGCTCTGCGAGTCTTACTGCACCTGGTGAGGGTCAAACACATACATACATGCACACGCACACACACACACACACGCACACACACGCACACACGCACACACACACACACACACGCACACACGCACACACACACACACACACACACGCACACACACACACCTCTACTCTAAATCCCCCTGTCTCCACCAGGTGGAGAAGTCTCTCCAGAGGATTCAGAATGGCCAGCGTAACTCCATGTACACGTCCCAGCAGAGTGTGGAGAACAAGGTGGGCGGCGTCCCAGGCTGGCATGCCCTGCTGACCGCTGTGGGCTTCCGCCTGGACTCGGCTGGCACCGGCATCCCTGCTGCTGTCTTCTTCCCCACAGCAGACCCTGGAGACAGGCTGCAGCAGTGTAGCACCACCCTGCAGTCAATACTTGGTAGGCACTGGGCCTTGGCAGGAGGACATGGAACTTTAGGTAGTACAGTAAGATGGAGAACAGCTCCATGACAAGAACCAAGCCTACATCTCTCAGAATGTTATATGTGTATGCTGAACCAGTATCTGTGTGTTAAAGACCTCTCTATACCACAAAGCTCAGATTCAAACTCCCATTCACCAGCTCTGCAAGCGTTATGTCAAAATACCTTAGTTTATCACCAAATATTGGAGTTTTGTTGAGCAACTATCTTCATTTACGGCCAGTATGTACTTCCAAAAAATATCTAAATAAAAATGTACAAGCAACTGAAACAAACTCCTATTTTGCACCTCCAATGTAAATCACTCAGGTCTACAGCAGCTGAATACATTGTTGGTGCTTATAGGAGTTTTTTCAGATGCTTGTAAAACAGACCTTTTTTGAAGTACATACCGGCCGTAACGGGAGTAAATAAAGATAGTTGCTCAACAAAACTCCATATTTGATGATAAACGAATGTATTTTGCATGAATGGGAATGGGAGTTTAATGTAAGCTTTCTGGATGTTAGAGAGGTCTCTAATGCAGAGATACTGGTTCAGTGTAGGCCTACTATTGAATATCAAACGTTACAATACTGCTTATCAAGCAGTTCTTTACCAACACACAGATAGTATAACCTGTTATCCTCTTCTACTGAACGTAGGGTATATTAAATGCAGCTTGTACGAATAAGGAACCATCTGCTTTGATTGTGTCTCCCAGGTCTACCGCCCCCAGCTCTCCAAGCCCTGTGTAAACTCATCACCGCCTCTGAGGCAGGCGAGCAGCTCATCAACCGGGTAGGCACCAGCACCACAGCATCACAGCACCACAGCACCACAACATCACAGCACCACAACATCACAGCACCACAGCACCACAACATCACAGCATCACAGCACCACAGCACCACAACATCACAGCATCACAACATCACAGCACCACAACATCACAGCACCACAGCACCACAACATCACAGCATCACAGCATCACAACATCACAACATCACAGCACCACAACATCACAGCATCACAGCACCACAACATCACAGCATCACAGCATCACAGCATCATAGCACCACAGCACCACAACACCACAGCACCACAACATCACAGCATCACAGCACCACAGCACCACAACATCACAGCACCACAACATCACAGCACCACAACATCACAGCACCACAGCACCACAGCATCACAGCACCACAACATCACAGCATCACAGCATCACAGCATCACAGCACCACAGCACCACAACATCACAGCACCACAACATCACAGCACCACAACATCACAGCACCACAGCACCACAACATCACAGCACCACAACATCACAGCACCACAGCACCACAGCACCACAACATCACAGCACCACAGCACCACAACATCACAGCACCACAACATCACAGCACCACAGCACCACAACATCACAGCACCACAGCATCACAGCACCACAACATCACAGCACCACAGCATCACAGCATCACAGCACCACAGCATCACAGCACCACATCATCACAGCACCACAACATCACAGCATCACAGCACCACAGCATCACAGCATCACAGCACCACAGCATCACAGCACCACAACATCACAGCACCACAGCATCACAGCACCACAACATCACAGCACCACAGCACCACAACATCACAGCACCACAGCATCACAGCACCACAACATCACAGCACCACAACATCACAGCACCACAGCGCTACTGCTCACCAGTGGAGGGTAGTATTTAACTCCAAAGAGGTAGATAGACATTGTGTATTATGGAGGAAATCATCAGAACCACTGGGGACTTACTTAACCACTTGGACCATGAAGGCTGAAGGCAGAACAAAGCATCATTGTATAATCAGTTAACCCTGTTACATGGGTTAGTTAGACCGTGACGCACCAGCCGCCTGCAAATCCCGCTCTTTAATCTGCATGCTGCAACCCAGCAGCCCCAGTAGGATCTCAACCACTGCCACCTCTGAGTCTGAGTTGTCTTCCTCACGATGCCAGAGAGTTAACCCTGTCACTCCCACTGAGGGTTACCCATGTCTACATTAATAATACGGTAGCCAGAAAGGGATTTGAGGTTTTGTTTCCACATTGGTGGTGACCATAACATTTAAAACACTCCAAGCATGTATGATACATGAGGTATTCCTGACATCACACTGCATAGGCAACTATGTATGGTGATTCAATGGTTTTGTGTAGTATGTGTGTAATGACACACTACCCAACAGTGGTGTTTTTCTGTTTCCCTGTGTGCCCTTGGTGTCCCCATTGGACCTGGTCTCATCTGCTCTTTGTGAATGGCCTGTATGCATGCAACTAAAAGCATATTCTCTCTCTCCTGCCCCTGTCTCTAAACCTGCGGTCTGAAGGCTGTTAAAAATATGGTGGGAATGGTAAGTGTGCTGTGACATCCCCTCTCCTTTTCCCCTCTGCTTTAAACCACATAACACCACCCTCTTGCATCAGCTGTTTCATTGAGCAGTAGGTCAGCTGCATGTGAAGTTGAAGCACTCTGTTCTTTTAACACATTCTCATATCTCATGCTGGTCCAGTTACTGAGGTACAACCCCTAGGAAACCCCAGTTTAACACGTGCTGCAGCTGGGACAGCAATCCACTGCTGGACTCTGCAGTATTATGAATGTTCTTGGGTTTGCAACCCTGGGTCAGTCAAGGTCACACTGGTGTTTATGGGCCGGTAGTCAGAGGGATGCAAAAAAACAAACAGACCATGAATAGAAAAGAAAAGGTTAAGAAGGCGTGTTAATGAACAAAGGTGTCTCTTTTCCAGGATGAATAATCCCTAAACAGTGAGGGTGTGTGTGGCCTGGAGGGCACAGGTGGTTCCTTCCTAATCTAAACCACCCTGAGCCACTGATCCATGCCCCACAGTAAAGGCACTGTAGTCCTGCTAGGCTAAAGAGCCAATCCTCTGGGAACAAGGATCAACTCCACACAGGGTCAAAGGGCAGATGCAGAGTTACTAAGCCTGCCAGAAACTACATTTCCCCTGCCACAACAAAGATGGGCGTGGTGGAAGTCATTTTAGGACACTGGTGTATGGAGGAAAACAGTTGGCTTGAGCACAACCATCACACATTTGTCCATTTTGTTCTACTTCATTGCTTTAAAAAAGTATATCCACAACTTAGGTCCTTAAAAAATGGTATGAACCAGTTAAAGGTATATTTAGCTTCCTTTATTTCTGTCTGACCTCCTGTATTTCCATCCTCCTCTGTCCCTCCAGCTCCACCAGGTGCTGGTCCAGCTGCAGACAGGGGAGAAGGAGCAGGACTTCTCTCTGCTGCCCATCCAGGTGTCCATCAGTGTGCAGCTCTGGAGACTGCCAGGGTGCCATGAATTCCTGGCTGCACTAGGTGAGATATTGATATCAATAAAAGCAATATCCAACCGAATATAACTTCCTAATTTGTCAGTAGTAGGAGTAGAGTGAAACACAACAAGACAGCTGTATGTGTGCTAGGTTGGTAGAGTAACTGTCCTGTGTGTGTACAGGGTTCGACCTGTGTGAGGTGGGGCAGGAGGAGGTGGTACTGAAGACGGGGAAGCAAGCCAACCGCCGCACCATGCACTTTGCCCTCCAGTCCCTACTGGCACTATTTGGTAAGTATCGTATTTATAGATACGCAGTGATTAAAGTTGATTGATACATGATAGGTTCATGTATACCCTTACAATTTTGTCCCGCTCTTTCCCCTCCTCTCTATCCCAGACTCCACAGAGCTGCCAAAGCGTCTCAGCCTGGACAGCTCGTCCTCCCTGGAGTCCCTGGCCTCAGCCCAGTCTGTCTCCAACCCCCTACCGCTGGGCTACCCCAACCCACCCTTCTCCCCACCCTGCCTGGACAATCTGGCCTCAGATGCCATCTCCGTCTACAGCCTGAGCTCCGTGGCCTCCACCATGAGCTTTGCGTCCAAGTCAGAGTGTGACTTCCTGGGCCATCGACAGCGTGGTGGGGCCACAGCACACTTCTCTGCCCACAAACACCCACACGTTCCCCGCAGTCGCTCCTCTCCTCACGGGGCGGCTGCAGCAGTAGGAGGGGGCCGGGGAGATGACGAGGAGTATGAAGGCTTCTCCATCATCAGCAGTGAGCCTCTGGGAAGCCACTGTGACTCCCTGCCTCTACCTCTGGGTCATGGTCAGCGCCACCTCCACCGCGGGGGCAGGGGTGTTGTTGGGGGGTCCAGCTCAGGCACTGGGCGGGGTTACCAGGTGTCTGTGTCATCACGAGGCAGTGTCAGCACCCCCACCTCCCCTGTCAAGACCAGCCTGGTTCCTAGCTCCAACTCTCCCTTCCAGAAGGTGCCAGGCAAGGTGAGCAGCTCAGACACAGGTGAGTCGGACCAGTCCAGCACTGAGACAGACAGCACCGTCAAATCCCAGGAAGAGAAGACTGTCCCTCTGGATCCCCAAGAGCTGGCCCAGAAGATCCTGGAGGAGACCCAAAGCCACCTGCGGGCAGTGGGGAGTCTACAGCGGGCTGGGGTTGAGGGGGCTGCAGCTGGAGCCACAGCCCGGAGCTCTGCCTTCCGCTCCTCAGAGACCAGCGCCTTCAGCCGTCCCAGTAGCAGCGCCAGTGTCCGCGCCCAGTCCTCCCCACGACCCAAACCTCCATCCCGCTCTTCCTCTCTGCAGAAGATCAGCTCTGGTTACAACAGCCCTGCAGCCTCGGAGACTTCCCTAAAGGATAGCAGTCACCCCTCCCCCACCCTGGACAGCCATGCCCAGTTCAAGCTAAAATACCCTAGCTCCCCCTATAGTGGGCACATCTCCCGCTCTCCCAGTAACGTGTCCCCCAGCTCTGGCCACCAGTCCCCAGCTGGCAGTGCCCCATCTCCAGCTCTCTCCTACTCCTCCACGGGCTCTGCATGCTCCAGCCCTGCCGATGCCCCAGACCTGGACCGCCTCAGACGGGGAGTAATTGATGAGAAGGTTGTGGCCATCCACAACCTGAAGACATTCTGGGCCAATGCAGCAGCCCAGCAACAACAGCAACATCTGGGTCCAGTCCGTGCTCTCCGTGGCGCCCCAGGATCCCTGGTCTCTGCCAAGAGGGATGTGCTGAGCCTTCTGAACCTCTCCCCACGACACTGCTCCCCCAGCGACGCCCAAGACAGCCTGGAGCTGCGGGAGCTGGGCCTGCACTCGCTGGACAGAGGCAGCAAAAACCCCTCCAATGGACACAACCCCAGAAAGATGGCCCCCTCGCCCACTATTTCCACTAGCAGCAGCCCTGGTGCTCGCTCAATCAGACTACCTGCTGGCAATGGATACAAGTTCCTCTCCCCTGGCAGGTTTTTCCCCTCCTCCAAATGCTGAGACACTTTAAAATGGTCCTATTGCCTGTATTTTGCTATCCTGTGTACTGGGGGAGTAGGGCATTTTCCGGAGGTCCACTATTAGCCCATCGAACTTGATTGACAATGAAAAGGATTTGATCAGCCAATGAGAGTGATCCCTCAGAGGCTCATGAATACTTAGAGAGTGTCTTGTCGTTGTGCCCATAACACTGTAAATGGCAATGAGAAAGACTCAAAGACCTGATACTGTGTATGTGTGTATGTGTGTGTCAGGTAGACTTCAATGCCAATCGGTATTTCCTCCCACAAAAAATTTGTGTGGGCCAAGATGAAACCGCGCCAACTGGTCTCCTCCATTCTATTTTTGTTTAAATCGAATGATTATTGTTATTATTATTTGTTATTATTATTATTAATATTATTATTATTATTTTGTAAATTAAATCCAGTGTTTCACAATCAGTACTAAGCGTTTTTATATTATTAAAAAAGTGAACAAAACTGTTCCATGTAAAGATGGATAAAGTAAAAAATCAAATAAAAAAAGCTGTAATATTTTTTATTGAAATGGAAACAGGCTTTTTGCCTGATTTCTTAGTGAATTGAGTGTCTGCTCTGAAGCATGGATTCTCTTACTATTCAATGTTAAGTACCATGTATGACTTTTTAGCCCATGATTTTTTTTTCAAATTAAACATGGAAACTTCATGACAACCATCTCTGTCATTTATCAGTATAACTGTTTCAATAAAAATCATGTTTGCTTTCTTGTATTTTTGCCTCATTTCATTGCCTTAAAGATTTAGAATGCTGATGAAAAGGCTGCATTAATGAATGAGGGTGGGAAAATCTTGTGGCCACAATTATACACTGTTCACTGTAGTCCGTGCAATGACACCTGGGCCTTGCCCCATATTCACAATGTGTTTCAGAGTAGGTGTGCTGATCTAGCATCAGGTCCTCCCTCTCCATGTAATCTTATTCATTAAGATCTAAAACCAAAACGGATCCTAAATTGGCACTGCTACTCTGAGACGCTTTATGAATACGGTCCTGTTCTCTTTTAAATCTGATTTATGGGACACACTGTGTAATCACACAGTTCATCTAGAACTAATCTTACCTGTCTACATGCCTACCACAAATAAAGATAACACGATTACCATAGGGATGAACAAGTCAACCACAGGTGATAATTTACATACAGAGATACAATAAGTTTGTGTGGTCAAACTAACTCTTTAATCTAAAAGACGTGTGTGCTCTCTAAATAGAAAGTAGAAGAAGACATTGATTTGTTGTCTAAACCTGGGTCAATTTTATGGGTGTGGTTGAATAGTTTGTGTTATCAATGAAAAACAGACAGGGGGAATCTTGCAAAATCCTGCACATATGAAAGATACTTTTCACTAGTAAATATTGACCTACATTTTTGTAATGACAGAAGTTCACCCCCCTGTGAGACCCACTTAAAGAAGCATCGCCACTCACCAATCACAGACGGTAAGGGGCGGAATAAGAGAGTTGTTCATAAAGGCACATGACATCAGCGATAAACGTAGCCACAGCTAAAAAAAACTACGATGGTTCTCATCAAGGAATAGTAAGTCATATCTTTCCATATTTTATTGATATTATTTTAATGTGTGCGATAATATACCATATTTTCGAGTACTGCGATTTTTCAGTTGCTTTTTTAGCCAAATTAAAACTTTGCAGATATGTTTCAGAACGCATGTGTTTGTTAGGTGGGAATTGTTCCGACTTGTTTCAGGTTTGGCCTACCGGTGAGTGGGATGACAGCGAGTCAGCAGATGCTAGCCGACGTATCTGGAGAGCAAACTACCACAATATGGAACATAGATATCCATTATCTTGTATCGAGAGGGTAAACTTTTTTGCGAACAATGTAAGATATGTAGTTTGAACGGTTTTTGTAACTTGCTGTCGATAACTTGGTAGGTAGGTAGCTAGCTAGCTAGCTAACGTTAGTTAGCGGAAGGGAGGGCTACTGCCTACCCAAGAGGCAGTGCACCAGTGACTGTCGGTGCTGTTTAAGATTAGGGAGCATGGCCTTATTTCTATTGCAGCATATTGGATAACTGTCAATCATATTCCATTTACCCAGCTCAATGTAACCTTCGACAGATTTAACCTACTACATGATACTCAAATTTTCCCTATATCCATCACATGAGGTTGTTACAACTTAACCTACGAAGGAAATTGTGTAAAGTACTTGCACAGGTCGAGAGGCAAGTTGGAGTAATCAAGGGGAACGACAGTAACACATTCAATACTGCCCTACACACTTACCTGCATCTAGCTGATCTAGGGTGTAATCATTAGTCCAAACAGTTACAAATAGTTTCTATTGGACAAATTCAGGTAAGTTTATCCCTGTTCTGTTTGCTTCAGTTTAAGAAGTTAACAAAATAATTGGGATGAACACATCCCTGATCACCCACGCACACAGAGTTCACTTTCATAGCGGCCACATACAAACCGTTTCATCCCTTTGCTCATTGTATAATTCCTTCTCGTATCTATGCGCTCTCAATTTTTCCCCTTGATTGTGGACTTCAGTGCACAACACAACAGCTGTCTGTGAGCAGGTGAAAAAAACATTCAAAGCCAAACCTTTATACTATAACCACTACACACAGCCTACATCGTTGTCACCATATTAGCTAACGACATAGCTACTAGAACTAACGCGTTAGTTAACCTGTTACTATCACGCTGTACAGCAGGGAGTGTCAAACTCATTCTATGGAGGGCCTAGTGTTTTGGGTTTTTCCTTTCAATTAAGACCTGGACAACCAGGTGAGGGGAGTTCCTTACTAATTAGTGACCTTATTTCATCAATCGAGTACAGTGGGTGACACAAACCTGCAGACACTCAGCCCTCCGTGCAATGAGTTTGACTCGTGGTGTACAACAAGAAGTTTAGTAGTTATGCTGACGGGTCCCAGTGGCAATAAATTAATGAAACCAAAAGCTTACCTTGACTTGGAAGGATTCCAGTGTTGCGTAGCCGTAGCCAGCTAGCGAACATAAATAGCATTCCTCTGTTTGAGCTGGGTGTTTGAGTGGGCTAAATTAGCTAGCTGCATTAGCTAGCTAAGTGAAAGTAAAATAAAATAAAAATCTATAATATAGGTCTCTCTGCTGCTTAAGAAATTAATTTGTTCAAAACTGTTCAACTGTTGTCTTTCTCTTTTGAGTCAATTATTCACGACATTTTATGCAGTGCTATCTAGCTGTAGCTTATGCTTGCAGTACTAGATTCATTCTCTCCTTTGATTGGGTGGACAACATGTCAGTTCAAGCTGCAGGAGCTCTGGGTTGAAAGACGTTGTCAAAATTACTGTTTAAGAATGAAAGGGGGTGAGAACCATGAACCTCCTAGGTATTGAAGTCGATGTACCCAGAGGAGGATGGAAAGTAGCAGTCCTCCAGCTACACCATGGTGCTACCCCAGAGAGTGCTGTTGAGGCTACTGTAGACCTTCATTGGAAAACCGTCTGTTTTAATCAGGTATTTGGTGACCTGTGAATATATTTAGTTTTATCTAAAAAAGCTAACTTAAGCTAATTAGGATGGTCCTTCCTGCAGTGCACATGGATGGTAACCACATTAAATGTGTCCCGTATAGACGAGGCACCCTTTCTAGGCAGTACATAACGTCCACTCCACTCTCTGTAAAACTCTACTATCTTGTTAAACACTAATTCCCAGGTGTTTGTGTTTAGACAGGCTTGCCAACTTTGTAAACTTTGAGATGACACCTGATGAAGTCTTCCTGGCAGGCTGGTGATTCGTGAACTTTGACCATACTGCTGACCAAGGAAAAATCTGCTTGTCAGAGAAATGACGAGTGCATCAGACACTCTGCACTGTCAAGTGGGGTGTTGATGGTTCCCAGTCTCAACAATCAGTAGGTCTGATTCAGGAAGATTATTTAACTTAAAGGGATACATTGCAGCTTTGCCCTGCCTCTTATGAAGATCTAATAAACTAGTACTAGGCTGCTTAGGCTATCACTATGACTTGAACATAAAAACTAGGCTTATATCTAGGCTTTTTTGTAATCAGTGGTTTAGGGATGTCCCCAACTTAAAAACAACAACATCTTGGTCGACCCGAGAGTTGCCTGTAATATTTAGTTGCCCTCAGAACGGCCTCAATTGTCTTGGCATGGGACTCTACAAGGTGTCAAAAGCATTCCACAGGGATGCTGACCAATGTTGACTCCAAATGCTTCCCACAGTTGTCAAGTTGACTGGATGTCCTTTGGGTGGTGGACCATTCTTTATACACACAGGAAACTGTTGTGCGTGAAACTCAGCAGCGTCGCAGTTCTTGACACAATTGGTGTGCCTGGTACCTACTACCATACCCCATTCAACGGCACCTGAATATTTAGTCTTTCCTATTAATCCTCTGAATGGCACATACACAATCCATGTCTCAAGGCTTAAAATTCTTCTTTAAACTTTATCCTCCCCTTCGTCTACACTGATTTGAAATGCATTTAACAAGTGACCTCAATAAGGGATAATAGCTTTCACCTGGTCAGTCTATGATATGGGAAGAGCAGTGTATGTGTATTAAAGTATTCAAAAGTGTAGTATTTGATCCCATATTCCTAGCACGCAATGATTACATCAGGTTTGATTTGGTTGTGTTTAGATATAAATGAATGGTAAATAATGTATTGTGTCACTTAGATTGTAAATTAAATGGAATGTTTCTAAACACTACATTTAATTTGGATACACCATGATTACAGATAGTCTTGAATGAATTGTGAATAATGAGTGAGAAAGTTAGAAACACAAAGACCAAATGCATTCCCAACATGACTTAGTGTGTGACACGGGGCTGGAAGTCTCAGGCTAGCCTGTTGCTCAGCCTCACACACAACTTGTAAGATCTGTCAGCTTTCCAGGTTTTAGGATGTGACATTATGGCACTTACAGCAGTCCTCTTCCTTACTGAAAAGCATCCTTGCCTGGGTCTATGGTTAAACGGTCTCTGTTGTAATGTGGCCACTGGTTGTAATGTTATGCTTTAATTGTTAGCGTACTGCTTTCAAGGCTACAGTCAATTGTATTATTATACAGTGTGTAACACAGCCCTATTTGGTAAATGATCATAACTCTTTGGTGGTTTTATGTTGAAGATTAACCATGGATCAACAAAGGGCTTCCTGATTACAGTAGGCCTACATGTGGATGGAATATACTTACTTCCCCAATTTATGCACCACCCATCCCCTTAAAGTGGGTGGGACTTATTTATAGTGGGTGGAAAAGAGAGGAGGAAATAAGTTAGTTGCTTACAGAACTGTTTCTGCATTCCCTTCCCAGTATGATATTCCCCTATGTGGTTTTATGCTGCGTTCATAACATCTTGTAAATACCAGCATACGACTGGGAAAAATTCACTTTAACGCCCCTCCAACTTGTAAGTGGGGAAACTCGTTTATCATCGTTGAGCTTGGAGTTCTCCCATATGCTCTGATGTCACATACTAAGGAAATTACCTCAAACAGCATTTTCTGCAGTTGAATGGAACAACAAAACATTAATTCTAAAAACAATCTATAATGCTTTTAACACTTTGTTTGTGAGCAGGATGACTATACTTTTAGTTTATGGTTGACACTGCTTTGCTTGCCATTAGCCTATCAGGGTTCTCAATGATTTCAAAGCACTTGATCGCACACAGCTAGATGCTCCCAGTTTACAAGTAACTTAAGTGTTTCCCACAGAATTAGTGGTCATTGGCTGGTGCACCGCTGCTATGGTGTCATCTTTGTGTGAGCACACCACATCCTCAGTAGCTCCACTAGTTATTGGGCAGTCTATCTGGTTCCTATTGTTGGACCCCACTGATCCAACGCTCTAACCACTAGGCTACCCTGCCTAGTGGCCTTGCATAAAGTGAGAATGACTATAGCGGCTATGAACAAATTGATTTAGTCTGGAAAGCAAGGGTAACATGTCTCTGACTTGTGAAGGGGGGAAAAGGATGCCTCTTGTCAAATCTGTTTCTCAGATTGGCAAACAATTCTGAATTCCACTAGGCTAGAGAACACATGTGCCTTGTAAACCTGTTGGAACTATTCTGTTTGTTGGGCCTAGATGTGATTGATGGCCAGTGTCAGTCATTAAACCATCTCTCTCTCTCTCTCTCTCTCTCTCTCTCTCAGCCGTGTGGTCTTACCCTGTACAGTGGAGGAGGTGAGTACGTTCACTGTTATTATTTAGCATTCTGTCATACTAATCCGTCTATGGAATTAGCCTACTATTCAGACCTCTCTTTCCTTGTATTTTTTTTAAATCAAATTTGATTTGTCACATGCACCGAATACAACCGATGTAGATCTTACTTACGAGTCCTTAACCAACAATGCAGAGTTTTAAAATGTGCTAAATAAAGTATTAAATATTGAAACAATAACAAAGCTATATAAAGTTGGTACCGGTACCGAGTCGATGTGCAGGAATGAGTTAGTTGAGGTAATATGTACAGTCGGAAGTTTACATACACTTAGGTTGAAGTCATTAAAACTCGTTTTTCAACCACTCCACAAATTTCTTGTGAACAAACTATAGTTTTTGGAAGTCGGTTAGGACATCTACTTTGTGCATGACACAAGTAATGTTTCCAACAATTGTTTACAGACAGATTATTTCATTTATAGTTCACTGTATCACAATTCCAGTGGGTCAGAAGTTTACATACACTAAGTTGACTGTGCCTTTAAACAGCTTGGAAAATTCCAGAAAATGTCATGGCTTTAGAAGCTTCTGATAGGCTAATTGACATCATTTGAGTCAATTGGAGGTGTATCTGTGGATGTATATCAAGGCCTACCTTCAAACTCAGTGCCTCTTTGCTTGACATGGGAAAATCAAAAGAAATCAGCCAAGACCTCATAAAAAAGAATTGCAGACCTCCACAAGTCTGGTTCATCCTTGGGAGCAATTTCCAAACACCTGAACGTACCACATTCATCTGTACAAACAATAGTATGCAAGTATAAACACTGTGGGACCATGCAGCCGTCATACCGCTCAGGAAGGAGACTCGTTCTGTCTCCTAGAGATGAATGTACTTTGGTGAGGAAAGTGCGAATCAATCCCAGAACAACAGCAAAGGGCCTTGTGAAGATTACTGTATATTTACAGTAACTAGGCCTATATCTACATAACCTGAAAAGCCGCTCAGCAAGGAAGAAGAAACTGATCCAAAACCGCCATAAAAAAGCCCAACTACGGTTTGCAACTGCACCTGGGGACAAAGATTGTACTTTTTGGAGAAATGTCCTCTGGTCTGATGAAACAACTGTTTGGCCATAATGACCATCGTTATGTTTGGAGGAAAAGGGGGAAGGCTTGCAAGCCGAAGAACACCATCCCAACCGTGAAGCACGGGGTGGCAGCATCATGTTGTGGGGGTGCTTTGCTGCAGGAGGGACTGGTGCACTTCACAAAATAGATGGCATCATGAGGAAAGAAAATTATGTGGATATATTGAAGCAGCATCTCAAGACATCAGTCAGGAAGTTTTATTTTTTATTTCACCTATATTTAACCAGGTAGGCTAGTTGAGAACAAGTTGTCATTTGCAACTGCGATGATAAAGCATAGCAATTCGACACATACAACAACAGAGTTACACATGGAATAAACAAAACAAACAGTAGAAAACAAAAGTCTATATACAGTGAGTGCAAATGAGGGGAGATGAGGCAGTAAACAGGCCATGGTGTCGAAATAATTACAAAATAGCAATTAAACACTGGAGTGGTAGATGTGCAGACAATGAATGTGCAAGTAGAGATACTGGGGTGCAAAGGAGCAAGATAAATAAATAAGATAAATACAGTAAGGGGATGAGGTAGATAGATGGGCTGTTTACAGATGTGCAGTGATCTGTGAGCTACTCTGACAGCTGGTGCTTAATGCTAGTGAGGAAGATATGAGGCTTCAGTGATTTTTGCAGTTCATTCCAGTCATTGGCAGCAGAGAACTGGATGGAAAGGCGACCAAATGAGGAATTGGCTTTGGGGGTGACCAGTGAGATATACCTGCTGGAGCGCGTGCTACAAGTGGGTGCTGCTATGGTGATCAGTGAGCTGAGATAAGTTCCCCGATATTTGAAAAACACATTAAGGATTGATTATAAAAAAACGTTTGCCATGTTTCTGTCGATATGGATCGACATGGATTTTTTTCGGCATTGTCGTGACCGCAATTTCCGGTACATTTCTCAACAAAACGTGGACAAGAAACAGAGGTATTTCGACTATAAAAAATAATCTTTATGGAACAAAAGGAACATTTGCTGTCTAACTGGGAGTCTCGTGAGTGAAAACATCCAAAGCTCATCAAAGGTAAACTATTTAATTTGATTGCTTTTCGTGACCAAGCATCCTGCTGCTAGCTGGACGCTATGCTAGGCTATCGATAAACTTACACAAACGCTTGTCTTGCTTTGGCTGTAAAGCATAATTTCAAAATCTGAGATGACTGTGTGATTAACAAAAGGCTAAGCTGTGTTTCACTATATTTCACTTGTGATTTCATGAATATGAATATTTTCTAGTAATATTTTTTTAGAGTGTACATTTAGCCTGTGCAAAAGAGTCAGTGCAACAAAAAATGAACTGAACTGTTCAGCAATCATATGGATTGGCGGTAGAAGCTGTTAAGGAGCCTTTTGGTCCCAGACATGCCGTGAGCCCTGCCCAGCTTTTCAAAGCATTTCATGGCTACAAATGTGAGTGCTATGGGGTGGAAGTCATTTAGGCAGGTTACCTTGGCGTTCTTGGACACAGGGACTATGGTGGTCTGCTTGAAACATGTAGGTATTACAGACTGGATCAGGGTGAGGCTGAACATGTCAGAGAAGACACTTGCCTGCTGGTCAGCGCATGCTCTGTGAATGCGTCCTGTACGTGTCCTGGTAATCTGGCCCTGTGGCCTCATGAGTAAGATATTTTTTTTTTTTTTACAAGTTAACATTCACATCTGCTACGGAGAGTGTGATCACACAGTCGTCCGGAACAGCTGGTGCTTTCATGCATTGGTTCAGTGTTGCTTGCCTCGAAGCAAGCATAAAAGACATTTAGCTAGTCTGTTAGGTTTGCAGGTAGGTTTCCCTTTGTAATCCGTGATGGTTTGCAAGCACTCCCACATCCGACGAGTGTCAGAGCCGGTGTAATTGGATTTGATCTTAGTCCTATATTAACTTCTTATGGCTGCAGGGGCAGTATTGAGTAGCTTGGATGAAAAGGTGCCCAGAGTAAACTGCCTGCTCCTCAGTCCCAGTTGCTAAATATGCATAGTATTATTAGTATTGGATAGAATACACTGAAGTTTCTAAAACTGTTTGAATGATGTCTGCGAGTATAACAGAACTCATATGGCAGTCAAAAACCTGAGAAGAAATCCAAACAGGAAGTGGGAAATCTGAGGTTGGTCGATTTTTCAACCCAGCCCCTATTGAATACACAGTGGGATATTGGTTATGTTGCACTTCCTAAGGCTTCCACTGGATGTCAATGAGAGTGGAATGAGTCAGTCTGCCAGCAGTCACGCGCTGGTCATGCGCATTTCATATGAGAGGTAGCTCGCGCTCCTTTGCTTTTCTGAAGACAAAGGAATTCTCTGTTTGGAATATTATTGAAGTTTTATGTTAACACTTTACTTGTTTGATTCGTCAGAGTGCGTAGAGGAATTTCTTATCTATTAGTGTCCCACTCCTTGAAACCGGGAGCTCTAGCCTTTTTCCTCAGTGCGGATGTTGCCTGTAATCCATGGCTTCTGGTTGGAATATGTACATACGTCATTGTGGAGACGTTGTCGTCAATGCACTTATTAATGAAGCCGGTGACTGATGTGGTATACTCCTCGACGCCATTGGCTGAATCGCGGAACATATTCCAGTCTGTGCTAGAGAAGCAGTCTTGTAGCTTAGCATCCACTTCATCAAACCACTTCTGTATTAAGCGTGTCACCTGTTTGAGTTTTTGCTTGAATCAGGAGGATGGCGTTATGGTGCCGGAAGAGATGGCTGCTGTTTTACCGGCTCCTAATCAATTGTGCTATTGTGTGTTTCGCATTATTTGTAACTTTGTACGTAATGTTTCTGCCACTGTCTCTTATGACTGAAAAGCACTTCTGGATATCAGGACAGCGATTACTTGCTTATATATATATATATTTTTTTTATGAGTCGGATGTGGAGGATTTACTTCAGACATCCGACAAGGCCCAAATCTCAGTTATTCGCATGAAGAAGAGACTGAGATATCGGGGACGGAGATATCGGGGATGTAGGTTGGGGTGCCTTGTAAGGATCCTCTACGGCGACTGAGTAATCCCCCTCTACCATCAGTCCTATTAGCCGACGTGTAATCATTGGATAATAAAATGGATGAGCTCCGATCACGACTATCCTACCAACGGGACATTAACTGTAATATCTTACGTTTCACCGAGTCGTGGCTGAACGGTGACATGGATAACATAGTGCCTTGCGAAAGTATTCATCCCCCTTGGCGTTTTTTCCTATTTTATTGCATTACAGCCTGTCATTTTTATTTGGATTTCATGTAATGGACATACACAAAATAGTCCAAATTGGTGAAATGAAAATAACTTGTTTAATTGATTTATTTTTTAAATGGAAAAGTGGTGCCTGTATATAAATTCATCCCCTTGACTATGAAGCTCCTAAAATAAGATCTGGTGCAAACAATTACCTTCAGAAGTCACATGATTACATTACACACAGGTGGACTTTATTCAACTGTGTGTGTATTTACACCTGTTCTGAAAGACCCCAGAGTCTGCAACACCACTAAGCAAGTGGCACCATGAAGACCAAGGAGCTCTCCAAACAGGTCCAAGTTGTGGAGAAGTACAGATCAGGGTTGGGTTATAAAAAAAATATAAAACTTTGAACATCCCACGGAGCACCATTTAAATCATTATTAAAAAATTGAAAGAATATGGCACGACAACAAACCTGCCAAGCGGGCCGACCACCAAAACTCAGACCAGGCAAGGAGGGCATTAATCAGAGGCAACAAAGAGACCAAAGATAAAGGAGCTGCAAAGCTCCACAACGGAGATTGGAGTGTCTGTCCATAGGACCACTTTAAGCTGTACACTCCACAGAGCTGAGCTTTACTGAAGTGTGGCCAGAAAAAAGCCATTGCTTAAAGAAAGGAATAAGCAAACACGTTTGGTGTTTGCCAAAAGGCATGTTCCCAAACACATGGAAGATGGTGCTCTTGTCAGATGAGACTAACATTGAGCTTTTTGGCCATTGGAAAATGCTATGTCTGGTGCAAACCCAACACCTCTCATCACCCCGAGAACACCAGGGTGGTGGCAGCATCATGCTGCAGGAATGTTTTTCAGCAGGAACTGGGAAACTGGTCAGAATTGAAGGAATGGTGGATTCTTCTAAATACAGGAAAATTGAGGGAGGGGAAACCTGTTTGCAAAAATCCTAGTGGCTAGATGTGCCAAGGTTATAGAGACATACCCCAAGAGACTTGCAGCTGTAATTGCATTGACAACTTGAGCGTGCATAACTGTTCTGTTTTTTTTGTCTTATTTCTTGTACACAATAAAATATTTTGCATCTTCAAAGTGGTAGGTAGACATGTTGTGTAAATCAAATACAAACTAGAGGTTGACCGAATTGTTTTAATTATGGCGAATTTTAAGTTTTCATAACAATCGGACTTCTTGGACGCCGCTTACATTGCAATCCTTGAGGAGACTGCGTGGCAGGCTTGACCACCTGTTACGCGAGTGCAGCAAGGAGCCACGGTAAGTTGCTAGCTAGCATTAAACTTATCTTGTAAAAAAACAATCAATCTTCACATAATCACTAGTTAACTACACATGGTTGATGATACTACTGGGTTAACTAGCTTGTCCTGCGTTGCGTATAATCAATGCGGTGTCTGTTCATTTCTCATCGATGCACAGCCTACTTCAACTTGATTTAACAAAAGCGCATTCGTGAAAAAAAGCACAATCGTTGCAATAATGTACGTAACCATAAACATCAATGCCTTTCTTAAAATCAGTACACAAGTATATATTTTTTAAAACCTGCATATGTAGTTAATATTGCCTGCCAACATGAATTTATTTTAACTTGTGAAATTGTGTCACTTCTCTTGCGTTCATTACAAGCAGAGTCGGGGTATATGCAGAAGTTTGGGCCGCCTGGCTCAATTGCGAACTAATTTGCCAGAATATGACATAATTATGACAACATTGAAGGTTGTGCAATGTAACAGCAATATTTAGACTTAAGAGTTGCCACCCATTCAATAAAATATGAAATGGTTCTGTATTTCACTGAAAGAATAAACGTTTTGTTTTCTGGATTTGACCATATTATTTTTTATTGCACCTTTTTATTTAACCAGGTAGGCTAGTTGAGAACAAGTTCTCATTTACAACTGCGACCTGACTAAGATAAAGCATAGCAGTGTGAACAGCAACAGAGTTACACATGGAGTAAACAAGTCAATAACACAGTAGAAAGGAAGAAGAAGAAGAAAAAAAAGTCTATATACATTGTGTGCAAAAGGCATGAGGAGGTAGTCAAATAATTACAATTTTAACACTGGAGTGATAAATGATCAGATGGTCATGTGCAGGTAGAGATACTGGTGTGCAAAAGAGCAGAAAAGTAAATAAAAACAGTATGGGCATGAGGTAGGTAAATTGGGTGGGCTATTTACCGATGGACTATGTACAGCTTCAGCGATCAATTAGCTGCTCAGATAGCAGATGTTTAAAGTTGGTGAGGGAGATAAAAGTCTCCAACTTCAACAATTTGTTCCAGTCACAGGCAGCAGAGAACTGGAAGGAAAGGTGGCCAAATGAGGTGTTTGCTTTAGGGATGATCAGTGAGATACACCTGCTAGAGTGCGTGCTACGGGTGGGTGTCGCCATCATGACCAGTGAACTGAGATAAGGCGGAGCTTTACCTAGCATGGACTTGTAGATGACCTGGAGCCAGTGGGTCTTGCGACGAATATGTAGCGGGGGCCAGCCGACTAGAGCATACAGGTCGCAGTGGTGGGTGGTACAAGGTGCTTTAGTAACAAAGCGGATGGCACTGTGATAACTGCATCCAGTTTGCTGAGTAGAGTATTGGAAGCCATTTTGTAGATGACATCGCCGAAGTCGAGGATCGTTAGGATAGTCAGTTTTACTAGGTTAAGTTTGGCGGCGTGAGTGAAGGAGGCTTTGTTTTGCGAAATAGAAAGCCGATTCTAGATTTGATTTTGGATTGGAGATGTTTGATATGAGTCTGGAAGGACAGTTTACAGTCTAGCCAGACACCTAGGTACTTATAGATGTCCACATATTCTAGGTCAGAACCATCCAGGGTGGTGATGCTAGTCAGGCGTGCGGGTGCAGGCAGCGAACAGTTGAAAAGCATGCATTTGGTTTTACTAGCATTTAAGAGCAGTTTGAGGCCACGGAAGGAGTGTTGTATGGCATTGAAGCTCGTTTGGAGGTTAGATGGCACAGTGTCCAAGGAAGGGCCAGAAGTATACAGAATGGTGTCGTCTGCGTAGAGGTGGCTCAGGGAATTGCCTGCAGCAAGAGCAACATCATTGATATATACAGAGAAAAGAGTCGGCCCGAGAATTGAACCCTGTGGCACCCCCATAGAGACTGCCAGAGGACCGGACAACATACCTTCCGATTTGACACTGAAATCTGTCTGCAAAGTAGTTGGAGAACCAGGCAAGGCAGTCATTAGAAAAAACGAGGCTACTGAGTCTGCCGATAAGAATATGGTGATTGACAGTCGAAAGCCTTGGCCAGTACTGTCTTTTATCGATGGCGGTTATGATATCGTTTAGTACCTTTTAGCTTGGCTGAGGTGCACCCGCGACTGGCTCGGAAACCGAGGAGTTGGAGTAGCCAGGAGGAAGGCATGGCCAGCCATTGAGAAATGCTTGTTGAAGTTTTCGATTATCATGGATTTATCGGTGGTGACCGTGTTACCTAGCCTCTGTGCAGTGGGCAGCTGGGAGGAGGTGCTCTTGTTCGCCATGGACTTTACAGTGTCCCAGAACTTTTTGGAGTTAGAGCTACAGGATGCAAATTACTGCTTGAAAAAGCTGGCCTTTGCTTTCCTGACTGACTGCGTGTGTTGGTTCCTGACTTCCCTGAACAGTTGCATATCACGGGGACGATGCTATTCGATGCTATTGCAGTACGACCTAAGGCTCGTATTTCTGTGTGTGTATATGATTTGATAGAGCAGTCTGAGTAGTGGTAGGCAGCAGCAGGCTCGTAAGCATTCATTCAAACAGCTGCTCTTAGCAATGCTGGTATGCACAGCTCTGTTTATGACTTCAAGCCTATCAACTCCCGAGATTAGGCTAGCAATACTAAAGTGCCTATAGGAACATCCAATAGTCAAAGGTATATGAAATACAAATGGTATATTGAGAGAGAGTCCTATAACTACAACCTAAAACTTCTTAACTGGGAATATTGAAGACTCATGTTTAAAATTAGCTACCAGCTTTCATATGGTCTGAGCAAGGAACTTAAACGTTAGCTTTTCTTTTTTACATGGCACATATTGCACTTTCTTTCTTCTCCATCAGTGTTTTTGATTTATTGAAAACAAATTGAACATGTTTCATTATTTATTTGAGACTAAATTGATTTTATTTATGTATTAAGTTAAGTGTTCATTCAGTATTGTTGTAATTGTCCTTTATACATGCATGCATACATACTTTTTTTGATCCTCCAATCGGTATCGCCGTTGAAAAATCATAATATGTCAACCTCTAATACAAACCCCCAAGAAATCCATTTTAATTCCAGGTTGTAAGGCAACAAAATAGGAAAAATGAGGGGGTGAATACTTTCACAAGCCACTGTACAGCTGGTGGGGTTTTCGGGCTATCGGCAAGATTGAACAGCTGCTTCCGGTAAGACAAGGGACGGCTCTGTCTCTTTGTAAATAACAGCTGGTGCACGAAATCTAATTAGGGAAGTCTCAAGGTTTTGCTCGCCTGATGATCTCAATATAAGCTGTAGCACTTTGTGGTGGTCTATTTACCACCACAAACCGATGCTGGCACTAAGACTGCACTCGACGAGCTGTATACGGCCATAAGCAAACAAGAAAATGCTCATCCAGAGGTGGTGCTCCTAGTGGCTGTGGACTTTAATGCAGGAAACTTAAATCCGTTTTACCTACTTTCTACCAGCATGTTAAATGTGCAATCAGAGGGAGGAAAAAACTCTAGACCACCTTTATTCCACACACAGACGCGTACAAAGCATTGAGGAGTACACCACATCAGCCACTGGCTTTATCAATAAGTGCACTGATGATATCGTCCCAACAGTGACCGTATGTACATACACTACCGGTCAAAAGTTTTAGAACACCACCTCATTCAACAGTTTTTTTTAAAATATATATTTTTTTTGTTATTCTACAATGTAGAAAATGGTTATCAACTATGAAATAACACATGTAATCATGTAGTAACCAAAAAAGTGTTAAACAAATCAAACAATTTTTTATATTTGAGATTCTTCAAATAGCCACCCTTTGACTTGATGACAGCTTTGCACACTCTTAGAATTCTCTCAACCAGCATCACGTGGAATGCTTTTCCAACAGCCTTGAAGGAGTTCCCATAGCATTTGTTCACTGCTTTTCCTTCACTCTGCAGCCCATATCTCAGTCTGCTTTGGTAACAGTTGTCTGGATGTGTTTATCAGACCCAAGGAATAACACATGCACACCATGGGCACCATCATGAGACAACTCCATGGATTGTGTTTTCCATTGCCATACTTCTATATTGTCCTCACTACAGAGAGAGTTACGCAAGGCTGTACTGTTCTCTCGTGTGTGTGGTTACTGTTACGAAACTTTGACTCACACCGTGTCCTTATATGGCAATGAAGTGCGTGTATGCACAGAGGCCCAGATTATAGTAAAGCCAGAAACTTCCTGGAATGATGAGCTGGGTTCTTGGTCCAGCTGTGTGTGTGTGGGTGGGTGGGTGGTTCACTTGATAGGATCATGTGTGATTCTGATGAAAGTGTGCTATCCAGGGTTGGGCTGGTCCACCACAATACAGGTAGATGAAAAATATATATATATAATCAAAGCAAAAACAATCCTTCCTGCTCTGACAGGCCTAAATCAAACCAAGACCTCTGTGTACTTCTCAGTTCAATAATAGGTCTGACTTGGCATAGTGGAGAGTTGATCTGATCCAGGCTTAGTATCCACAGTACAAGAACAGCACAAACATCCCTGCAGCATTCTCATCAGTGATTTGTTGCATTAATTGCACAAATGTTTATGAACAGTGATTGACTAGTTGAGTGCTTTGTTTAAATTCCTTTGTCTAATTCGGGACAATTTGTATGCATCGTTTAACCTTGGGCTCTGTTTCTTCATGTTCTGTGTGGTCGTGCATGTAAGAGATTGCCTTTGGATGTGAAAGGAACCAAAGTTTTGTCCTCTCCAGGGCCCCGAACAGATGAATGACACGGACAGTAGAACTCGTTTGATCAGTGCTCTGTTCTCTGGACAATTAGCCTGTTTAGCCTACACTTTTATTTATTTATTTTATTTTTTATTTTACCTTTTATTTAACCAGGTAGGCAAGTTGAGAACAAGTTCTCATTTACAATTGCGACCTGGCCAACTTGCTCGTTGTGGTAAAGAGACAATGCATACAATAACACAAAGTTATTGTTTGTACAATATTCATGTTGCATCAACGTACATTGGATACATGCATGTTTTTATAGTCCCTGTAGATGACACTTGCAGTCTCTTTGTACACACACAGTAGCACAGTCAGCCATGTGGACCCTCCAGTGCTGTAGGCCCCCACTGTAGCTGTTTTCACTGCCCCTTAATCCTATTAGAACCAATTAGTAAAGAGTGGCTCTCTGTAGGTCTATTGTGGGGTGGCTAGTAGCATATCTCTCTACTTAGATAACCATGCATGCTAGAGCTGGGTGGAAAATGCAAATAGTCTGGGTAGCCATTTGATTAGCTGTTCAGGAGTCTTGTGGCTTGGGGGTGGAAGCTATTTAGGAGCCTCTTGAACCTAGACTTTTCGCTCCGGTACTGCTTGACGTGCGGTAGCAGAGAACCGTCTAACTGTCGCAGGCATTTTTCTGATATCGTTCATTAGGAAAAGTTGCCTATACTGGAAAAAGGTGAAGTTCGAAATGAAACAAGTTTGCTAATATGGGTGATTGTTATTGGGACAATTTGATGGCTACAACCATCAAACTAGTAGGAGTAGTTTAAAGGATAATACAATTGTTGTCCATATCGCTCTGCAGCATGCCCTCCTGGTTCTGGATGAATCTGGATGGACACTGCCATCCTCGTAGTCAAGCTCTTATTCAACATGCAATCCAGGGTCCACCCTCTGTCATATGATAGTCCAAAACAAATGTGTTGATTCCCTGAGTTTTTAGTTGCTATCCATGTTTGTATTACCTTCATGAGAGCAAGTATTTGTTGTTATATAATGTTGTGTTAACTGTGTGTGTTTTGTGTTTCAGTATCAAGTGGGTCAGTTGTACTCCGTAGCAGAGGCCAGTAAGAATGAGACGGGCGGAGGAGAGGGCATCGAGGTCCTTAAGAATGAACCCTATGAGAAGGAGGGCGAGAAAGGACAGTACACACACAAAATCTACCATCTGAAGAGGTAACACACACCCACACTGTTCCTAGTGCACCATCACTATCTTGCCAGCAGGTGGAAGTGTAGTCATTCCTGTGTTACAGTAGGTTTGTAGTACTTTTTTTTTTTTTTAATATTTTATTTTATAGAGGCCTTCAAGACATTGACATTAAGATATCTCGTTGTATGACTGAAGTGTTTTATTCAGTGTGTGTATCCATCTATATCCCCTTGCTTCCACAGTAAAGTCCCAGCGTTTGTCAAGATGATAGCTCCTGAGGGCTCCCTGGTCTTCCATGAAAAGGCCTGGAATGCTTACCCTTACTGCCGAACCAGTGAGTCCCCTCTTCTTCTGCCTGAAATCTTACCTCTTCTCCCCCCACCTGTACCGCCTGCACCATGTGACCATCCAAGCCATTTTTTTTTTGAGAGAGAAATGTTTTAAATTGACTCATTGTTGCTTGAACCAACTTACTATTTACATGAATTGTATGATCATTTCTTACTTTTTTTTTGTCTTGGATTTGTATCTAACATTTTTTATTTTGGTGTTCTTATGCTTCGTCTGGACCCAGTTGTAACGGTGAGTAGCCTCAAATGACCCTGTTAGATTATCTCACTGTCTGTTTGGATGGTAATTGTTTGTGCATGTGTGTATAGTTGTTTGTCTGTGTGAATGTGGCATGCTTTAGTTTTCGTGAAGCGAACATGTCAACAATTTTAAAGAATGTGGCAAATAAGCCAAAAATGTTTGAGGTTTTTATTTATTTATGGGGAAATTGTATGGTTTGAATTTACCATGATATTGCTTCATCGAGTAGTTTTTGAATTCAGGAGTTGGAGGTCCTCCTTGTGGTCATTACTAGTTATGTAAATCTACTAGGTTTAGAGCCCTCAAACGCAAAAACCTCAAAGCCAGTTCCACTGCTTTTTTTCATAGTTCCCTTCCAATCAGGGACTGATTTAGACCTGGAAAACCAGGTGGGTGCAATTAATTATCAGGTAAAACAGAAAACCAGCAGGCTCCTGACCTCCCATAGGGTAAGAGTTGAATATCTCTCGTTTAGAGGGTTTGTGGTTTCAGTAAAGAATTGTCAATCTCCTTCCTTCAGAATGAGTATATGAAAGACGACTTCATCATTAAGATTGAGACATGGCACAAACCTGACCTAGGCACAGTAGAAAACGTGAGTACCTTTTTATCTGCCGTTCAAAATTAGTTAGATTATTTACAATTTACAAATCTCACTGTAAAGGTCACTGAATGTGTCCCCGATGAAGCTTTGCTGTCATGCTCATGCCTGGCTTTCATTGGCAGGTGCACAAGCTGGACGTGCCCACATGGAAGAGTGTGGAGGTGGTTCCCATTGACATCGCAGATGGGGAACAAGTGGCCCCTGCTGTGAGTACTCCTTTCTGATACTGCCGTCATGCCACAGTCCCACACTCAATAAAGCCCTGGATAGTACCCTGTTTGGCACCATCATGTGGAGAGACCTGTGCATTGCACAGCAATCTACCTACTTAGTATAATAATATCTAACCCCATTAGATGTAAGATAAAATTATATTTAGGTCTATTCAGATGGGACAAAAAACCGAATTGACACGTTCCTTTTAAAGGGTTATTGAGAATGTTGTATTCCTTCTCAGCTGCCGGGCGGAACTATGGTGCATTGTTTCTCCTCTGTAGGTTCTGAAACCCCTCATCAGTATGGTGTTGGAAGCTCTGCAATTATAACTTAATATTGGTATAATTTCTCAGTATATCTTCCTTTCAAATCCATAAGGTTCCTAGTACCAATGCTCATGGTAATTTATTGCTATTATTTGGCATGGCATTGCCTCACTTCACTGAGTTTGTGTTTGCACGCATTTTGTGTTGTGCGAGTGCATGTGGTTATTTGCCCGAGCAGTGTGTGCTTGCGGTAGGTGTCTAACAAGGCGGACGTGTTTGCCTTGCTGGAGGAGTTGTCTGAGGGCCCTATCAGGTTTGTGCCTCAGGCAAGGCTGCAGGGCCTGGCCTGCCAAGGGACCACAGATGAGTTTGTTAGTGTAATTAAGGCTCATGGCGCTCCATACGCCTGGCCCTCTCACACACACTTCCTCAGTGTAAGGCACATCGATTCACAGACCTCATTAGAGCAGCACAGTGTATTGTTATAGTGAAGGAGCTTTCAGCATTAAAACAGCCAAATTAGTGTGTGTTTCTTCCATTCTGCTCGTTTGGCTCCCTCCTGTTGGCCGATAGCCCTGAAAAGCAGCTTTTAGCTGCAGGCGCATCATGATTTATTTAAAATTGCTGGGCCCTTGAGCTGTTTGTAATTTGAAAGGCTTTTTATTTTTCACAACAGTTGGTTTAAGTTGACTTTAGGGCTGGGCAATATAGCGAATTAATTCTCATTTCTATTTTTGCGTGATATTCCAAATCCTGTATTGCAAGAATCTAGGTTCTTTTTTTCCCATCTTTTTTTGCGTTTATGTCCACTTGTTCTCATTGTCTTTTTGGTCTCGTCTCTTTCGCTCCTTCTGTGCTGTTGTGTGCACCTTCCCATTTACACCAGAGATCTTTATACACTGCTCAAAAAAATAAAGGGAACACTTAAACAACACAATGTAACTCCAAGTCAATCACACTTCTGTGAAATCAAACTGTCCACTTAGGAAGCAACACTGATTGACAATAAATTTCACATGCTGTTGTGCAAATGGAATAGACAACAGGTGGCAATTAGCAAGACACCTCCAATAAAGGAGTGGTTCTGCAGGTGGTGACCACAGACCACTTCTCAGTTCCTATGCTTCCTGGCTGATGTTTTGGTCACTTTTGAATGCTGGCGGTGCTTTCACTTTAGTGGTAGCATGAGACGGAGTCTACAACCCACACAAGTGGCTCAGGTAGTGCAGCTCATCCAGGATGGCACATCAATGCGAGCTGTGGCAAGAAGGTTTGCTGTGTCTGTCGGCGTAGTGTCCAGAGCATGAAGGCGCTACCAGGAGACAAGCCAGTATATGAGGAGACGTGGAGGAGGCCGTAGGAGGGCAACAACCCAGCAGCAGGACCGCTACCTCCGCCTTTGTGCAAGGAGGAGCAGGAGGAGCACTGCCAGAGCCCTGCAAAATGACCTCCAGCAGGCCACAAATGTACATGTGTCTGCTCAAACGGTCAGAAACAGACTCCATGAGGGTGGTATGAGGGCCCGACGTCCACAGGTGGGAGTTGTGCTTACAGCCCAACACCGTGCAGGACGTTTGGCATTTGCCAGAGAACACCAAGATTGGCAAATTCGCCACTGGCGCCCTGTGCTCTTCACAGATGAAAGCAGGTTCACACTGAGCACGTGACAGACGTGACAGAGTCTGGAGACGCCGTGGAGAATGTTCTGCTGCCTGCAACATCCTCCAGCATGACCGGTTTGGCGGTGGGTCAGTTATGGTGTGGGGTGGCATTTCTTTGGGGGGGCCGCACAGCCCTCCATCTGCTCGCCAGAGGTAGCCTGACTGCCATTAGGTACCGAGATGAGATCCTCAGACCCCTTGTGAGACCATATGCTGGTGCGGTTGGCCCTGGGTTCCTCCTAATGCAAGACAATGCTAGACCTCATGTGGCTGAAGTGTGTCAGCAGTTCCTGCAAGAGGAAGGCATCGATGCTATGGACTGGCCCGCCCGTTCCCCAGACCTGAATCCAATTGAGCACATCTGGGACATCATGTCTCGCTCCATCCACCAACGCCATGTTGCACCACAGACTGTCCAGGAGTTGGCGGATGCTTTAGTCCAGGTCTGGGAGGAGATCCCTCAGGAGACCATCCGCCAACTCATCAGGAGCATGCCCAGGCGTTGTAGGGAGGTCATACAGGCACGTGGAGGCCACACACACTACTGAGCCTCATTTTGACTTGTTTTAAGGACATTACATCAAAGTTGGATCAGCTTGTAGTGTGGTTTTCCAATTTAATTTTGAGTGTCACTCCAAATCCAGACCTCCATGGGTTGATAAATTTGATAATTCCATTGATAATTTTTGTGTGATTTTGTTGTCAGCACATTCAACTATATAAAGAGAAAAGTATTTAATAAGACTATTTAATTCCATTCAGATCTAGGATGTGTTATTTTAGTGTTCCCTTTATTTTGAGCAGTGTATAATGACAAGATGCACGTCTCCGCCCGTTTTCCCAAAGCCGGGAAGGCCCTGCCTCTCACGCCAACAAAGTTGAGAGATCACCTCTTCCTCTCTGACAAGCGGTTTCAACTCGGTATTTGCATTTGAGCTTTGGTCCACCAGAATCAGTCATAGAGACATTCTTTTACTGTAACAGAGAAGTTTTCTAATGATACACTTATGTCTCAACTATTCAAATTGCGCTCAGATCAGACGCTACTAAAACGAGAGTATCAATGAAGATTGATTCTGGAAAATGAATGCGCAGTTTGTCGCATGCTGCTTTGGAGTACCACGTACTCCAAAGTATTTTAGCCAAAGACTGTTTATACTAGCTGTCTAGTTTGTGTTTTATAAATGTGCAATAAGCACATTTTATCAATTCTGAACAAAGTGTACAGGCTAGCATGCTGTTCAGAGACAAACATAAGGGTGTGTTCATAACAATTCAACTTTTCAACCTGGTTAGCTAGCAAATAAGATAGCTAAACTAGAACTATAAAGATGAACTAGCATGTGGGCTTGAGCGATCGTTGATGATACCAGTGTTAATTGTCTACAGCCTAATGCCTGCTGTAAGAAGTTGGGCATTATTAGTGAATGTGCATTACGCATGGTTCTAGTTACATGTGTAACAACAAAGGGCCTTTTCATGGACTTAAAAGCCAGATCGGTGACTATTGCAACAACAACAAAGCAGGTTAAACTTATGGTTGTGGAAGGCCTCTATTTAGGTATAAATTCATTAGATTAATGCTGACTGTTCGAAATGCAGGGTATTTTACCTTTAAGTCTACAACACTGCTTATTTAGAGAACATTAAAATCAGTATATGCAGTATATATCTTGAAGATTTTTAGGTCCAATTGATCAGCCCTAGTTGACTTTGCACTTCTCTCTCTGAGCTCTTTACGATGAATAATGAAACCAGAAGAGGACTGTGAGATCGTTAAGAGTGTGTGCAGGGCTCCCATCTTTCAAAGGTTAGGAGTACCACATGAAATTTAGTACCATTGGTTGATTTGAGAAGAGTGGTTGATTTTGGGATGAATGAGGTGCTGGAGCTGTCTTTTTCCCAAGTCGGTCCATTAGACTATGTTCACAGGAATTCCCAACTGACATTATGCTAGAGAGACCTCTGAGTATTCACTCTTCAGGGTTTATTTATACACGTTTTGACAGATGGCATTTTATGAGTTTTGCATGATTTTTAACCAGATTTCCATGACTAATAATTGGTGGTGTCTATGTAGCCTACATGGAAAGTTAGCATGAATGTGGTATTGTAGAAATGCAAACTGTTAAGGGCCCAAAAAGGTGACTTTATCAGCTTTAAAATGCTAACTTCTAGTGACTTTTAGGATGGGTCCCTTGTTGAAATGTTTTAACTGTGTACTATTTAAACAACAAAGAATATGATCAGTCTGTGTAAAATAAAGTGGTTCGTGTGAACCTAACTTATAGCAATTATTTTTTTATCTGCCTGTGTACATCTGTTCTACATTAATGTGCCAGCAGAGCACAACACCCTTTTGTCTCGTTCAGTCAGAGTACACCTGACATACCTCTTTCTATCCACCTTATTGAACAAGTGAGAAAGAGGGAAAGTGTTTGTGTGTGGTGTTCCTTTTGACCTCTAGTGGCATCCAGCTTAAGACAGGCCCAGCTCCAGCTACACTTGATCCCTGAATCCACTTGTTTAACAAGCAACTCCTCATTTTCATCTAATTCTCTCATTCTGAAAATGAACCACATAGAGGAAAAACATTTAGTTGATAGTTAATTTAGCTAACTAGTTAACATTTCACACAGATTGCCAGGGTCCAGTGAGTAACTAACGTTATAGCATGAGGAACGGCAAGGCTTGATCGAATTCTCAGTTAGTACTATAGCTAATTGATTCCTCGAGCTAACGCTACCTCATCAGATGTTGTAACGTTAGCTATTTAGCTGTCTGACTTTGTTAGTTAGGCAGCTAATTTTCACACCATAAACTCAATTATTTGATCAGCTAAGTTAGCTAATGTTGCTGAACATTTCTCTGACTAGATAACGGAGAATTCAGCTATTGTAGCAAGATACTTAACAGTTCTTATTCCCCCACACTTGCTCTCTCACCTCAAAATTTCCAAATGCCAGTTGTTTTTCAGTTACAGCTCATGAAGTACGCTTCATCACCTTACCACCTTCATCTCCAGGCTTCTCACCTACCTCTAGTGGTCATGCAGGGGACGCAGACTCAAATCTTTAGCCACTTTAATAATTAATAATAATGGCTGTAATGAATATCTCTATTCTCTTTAAACAATGCCACTTTATATAATGTTTCATACCCTACATTACTCATCTCATATGTATATACTGTACTCTGTACCATCTACTGCATCTTGCCTATGCCGCACGGCCATCACTCATCCATATATTTATATGTACATATTCTTATTCATCCCTTTACACTTGTGTGTACATAAGGTAGCTGTTGTGAAATTGTTAGATTACTTGTTAGATATTACTGCACTGTCTGAACTAGAAGCACAATAATTTCGCTGCACTCGCATTAACATCTGCTAACCATGTGTATGTGACCAATAACATTTGATTTGACGCGCTGCTGCAGTAACTGGCAAACTGTCTGTCCACTCTCCGCTGTCTTTTCAGAGCGTGGGCTAATTCTGTAACTAGCAAGTTGGTTGTCGCTTCTCTCTTCAGTCACATGCTGCATCCTGTTATGTGGAGGACTGGCTGATCCCAGGCCTGAGCCTTAGATGATAGTCAGTATTGCTCCAAATGCGCATCACTCGTTTGCTTACAGCCAGTAGTGATCCAAATGCCCCCCCCATATATATATATTATATATATATTTATTTAATTAATTAATATATATATTTAATATTAATATATATATATATTAATATATATATTTAATATTAATATATATTTAATATTAATATATATTTAATATTTATATATTAATATATTAATATATTAATATATATATATATATATATATATTATATATTAATATTAAATATATTAATATATATTAATATTAAATATATATATATATATTAATATTAAATATATATATATTAATATTAAATATATATATATATATATTAATATTAAATATATATATATATATATATATATATATATATATATATATGGGGGGGGCATTTGGATCACTACTGGCTGTAAGCAAACGAGTGATGCGCATTTGGAGCAATACTGACTATCATCTAAGGCTCAGGCCCCATATATATGGGGGGGGGCATTTATGTATGTATGTATATATACATACATACATACGGCCCCCTTGAACTTTGCGACCTTTTGCCACATTTCAGGCTTCAAACATAAAGATATAAAACTGTATTTTTTTGTGAAGAATCAACAACAAGTGGGACACAATCATGAAGTGGAACGACATTTATTGGATATTTCAAACTTTTTTTAACAAATCAAAAACTGAAAAATTGGGCGTGCAAAATTATTCAGCCCCCTTAAGTTAATACTTTGTAGCGCCACCTTTTGCTGCGATTACAGCTGTAAGTCGCTTGGGGTATGTCTCTATCAGTTTTGCACATCGTGAGACTGACATTTTTTCCCATTCCTCCTTGCAAAACAGCTCGAGCTCAGTGAGGTTGGATGGAGAGCATTTGGGAACAGCAGTTTTCAGTTCTTTCCACAGATTCTCGATTGGATTCAGGTCTGGACATTGACTTGGCCATTCTAACACCTGGATATGTTTATTTTTGAACCATTCCATTGTAGATTTTGCTTTATGTTTTGGATCATTGTCTTGTTGGAAGACAAATCTCCGTCCCAGTCTCAGGTCTTTGCAGACTCCATCAGGTTTTCTTCCAGAATGGTCCTGTATTTGGCTCCATCCATCTTCCCATCAATGTTAACCATCTTCCCTGTCCCTGCTGAAGAAAAGCAGGCCCAAACCATGATGCTGCCACCATGTTTGACAGTGGGGATAGTGTGTTCAGGGTGATGAGCTGTGTTGCTTTTACGCCAAACATAACGTTTTGCATTGTTGCCAAAAAGTTCAATTTTGGTTTCATCTGACCAGAGCACCTTCTTCCACATGTTTGGTGTGTCTCCCAGGCGGCTTGTCGCAAACTTTAAACAACACTTTTTATGGATATCTTTTAAGAAATGGCTTTCTTCTTGCCACTCTTCCATAAAGGCCAGATTTGTGCAATATACAATATATCTGTCCTATGGACAGAGTCTCCCACCTCAGCTGTAGATCTCTGCAGTTCATCCAGAGTGATCATGGGCCTCTTGGCTGCATCTCTGATCAGTCTTCTCCTTGTATGAGCTGAAAGTTTAGAGGGACGGCCAGGTCTTGGTAGATTTGCAGTGGTCTGATACTCCTTCCATTTCAATATTATCGCTTGCACAGTGCTCCTTGGGATGTTTAAAGCTTGAGAAATATTTTTGTATCCAAATCCGGCTTTAAACTTCTTCACAACAGTATCTCGGACCTGCCTAGTGTGTTCCTTGTTCTTCATGATGCTCTCTGCGCTTTTAACGGACCTCTGAGACTATCACAGTGCAGGTGCATTTATACGGAGACTTGATTACACACAGGTGGATTGTATTTATCATCATTAGTCTTTTAGGTCAACATTGGATCATTCAGAGATCCTCACTGAACTTCTGGAGAGAGTTTGCTGCACTGAAAGTAAAGGGGCTGAATAATTTTGCACGCCCAATTTGATTTGTTAAAAAAAGTTTTAAATATCCAATAAATGTCGTTCTACTTCATGATTGTGTCCCACTTGTTGTTGGTTCTTCACAAAAAAATACAGTTTTATCTTTGTTTGAAGCCTGAAATGAGGCAAAAGGTCGCAAAGTTCAAGGGGGGCCGAATACTTTCGCACGGCACTGTATATATACATGGCTAGCCTACTGTTTAATAAGAGGGGAATACCAGCTTTCCAATAATGGTGTCGTAGGTCTTTCTCAACAGTGCCTGTCGAACGACATAATACTTATAATTACTAGCAAGATGGCTTGTAGTGAGGCTAGTTATGTTTTGGAACAGTGTATTCTGCACATTCAGGCTGGCACATTCTCAATCGGCGCATTCCCTCACGAATTGTCTACTCCATTGCTTTTCAATGCAGATCCTGCCTTCATTCTGCTTTGATAAACCTTTTTTTGACACCGGTGATGGGCCACTTTGTTTTGTAGAGGACGCAGTTCACAGAAAGTTGGAGGTGCCGGTATGGCGCTCCGGCCCAACTCAGGCACTGATTTGAGATACAGCCTTAATGAACAACGGTACAGCAAAGCCTTATCGTGCTTGTGTATTATGCTGCTAGAGTGTGTGGGTCTACTCTCCTGCTGCACTATTGAGTTAGTTCGAACTGTATGTTTGACTGTGATTGTGAATGGGTTTAATGCCTGTGTTTTGGTGTATTAGTGCAGCTGGGACCTCAGCATTGTGATACACAGTGTGTCACAAGACGTGAGGAAGATGGCCCTGTGTCTGGGGGAGCAGTCTCTCCTCAGCCTGGCCCTGTGTCTGGGGGAGTAGTTATGCACACCATCAGACACACGTACACAGTCTTCTACACACACTGGCACCAGCCTGCGCCCTTCTGTCATCTATAATGTCAGCATAGCCATTTGCTGGAAGCATCATCAAGTTCCCACCTGACAGCATACCCAGCTCAGCCCAGCCCAGACAGGGTGCATGGTGGAGGGCACAGGGCTGGGCTCTGGTACTGCAGCCTGGGGCCAGGGCAGAGGGGCTGTGGGGGGTAGACCTAGCCTAGGAGACCCTGGCCTCTCTCATGGTAGCCCCCTTTCCCCTCTGCCCAGAGGGCAGCATTAGTGCAGGGCCAACTCTGACACATGGGCTAGAGGGGCTTTAGAGGGCCCGGTATGACTTATGCAGACCTGCATGCATTTTGAGGTCAGAGTAGATACCGCTGATGTGAAGAAAAAGGTTAGGGTAAAAATGGAGAACCAACTGCATTTTCCAAAAATTTATGTTTGTCAAGCATATATCCACTATCTGGTAGTTGGCTAAGGCGTCATTTCGCCGAAGGTAATTATATATAACACTTAGTCAACTAAGCGGCGCCGACAGAGATGGCCGCCTCGCTTCGCGTTCCTAGGAAACTATGCATTTTCTTATATTTTTTTACGTGTTATTTCTTACATTAGTACCCCAGGTCATCTTAGGTTTCATTACATACAGTCGAGAAGAACTACTGAACTGAACTCACCATCAGTACGACCAAGAATATGACTTTCGCGAAGCGGATCCTGTGTTCTGCCTTTCACCCAGGACAACGGAATGGATCCCAGCCGGCGACCCAAAAAAACGACTTCGTAAAAGGGGAAACAGAGCGGTCTTCTGGTCAGACTCCGGAGACGGGCACATCGTGCACCACTCCCTAGCATTCTTCTCGCCAATGTCCAGTCTCTTGACAACAAGGTTGATGAAATCCGAGCAAGGGTAGCATTCCAGAGGGACATCAGAGACTGTAACGTTCTTTGCTTCACGGAAACATGGCTCACTGGAGAGACTCTATCGGAGTCGGTGCAGCCAACTGGTTTCTCCACGCATCGCGCAGACCGAAACAAACATCTTTCTGGTAAGAAGAGGGGCGGGGGCGTATGCTTCATGGTTAACGTGACGTAGTGTGATCATAACATACAGGTACTCAAGTCCTTCTGTTCACCTGATTTAGAATTCCTCACAATCAAATGTCGACCGCATTATCTACCAAGGGACTTCTCTTCGATTTATAATCACAGCCGTATATATTCCCCCCCAAGCAGACACATCGATGGCTCTGAACGAACTTTATTTGACTCTTTGCAAACTGGAATCCATTTATCTGGAGGCTGCATTCATTGTAGCTAGGGATTTTAACAAGGCTAATCTGAAAACAAGACTCCCTAAATTGTATCAGCATATCGATTGCGCAACCAGGGATGGAAAAACCTTGGATCACTGCTATTCTAACTTCCGCGACGCATATAAGGCCCTGCCCCGCCCTCCTTTCGGAAAAGTTGACCACGACTCCATTTTGTTGATCCCTGCCTACAGACAGAAACTAAAACAAGAAGCTCCCGCGCTGAGGTCTGTTCAACGCTGGTCCGACCAATCTGATTCCACACTCCAAGACTGCTTCCATCACGTGGACTGGGATATCTTTCGTATTGCGTCAGACAACAACATTGGTGAATACGCTGATTCGGTGAGCGAGTTCATTAGAACGTGCGTTGAAGATGTCGTTCCCATAGTAATGATTAAAACATTCCCAAATCAGAAACCGTTGATTGATGGCAGCATTCGCGTGAAACTGAAAGCCCGAACCACTGCTTTTACTCAGGGCAAGGTGACCGGAAACATGACCAAATACAAACCGTGTAACTATACCCTCCGCAAGGCAATCAAACAAGCTAAGCGTCAGTATAGAGACAAAGTAGAATCTCAATTCAACGGCTCAGACACAAGAGGTATGTGGCAGGGTCTACAGTCAATCACGGATTACAAACAGAAAACTAGCCCAGTCACGGACCAGGATGTCTTGCTCCCAGGCAGACTAAATAACTTTTTTGCCCGCTTTGAGGACAATACAGTGCCACTGACACGGCCCGCAACTAAAACATGCGCACTCTCCTTCACTGCAGCCGATGTGAGAAACATTTAAACGTGTCAACCCTCGCAAGGCTGCAGGCCCAGACGGCATCCCCAGCCGCGCCCTCAGAGCATGCGCAGACCAGCTGGCTGGTGTGTTTACGGACATATTCAATCAATCCCTATCCCAGTCTGTTGTTCCCACATGCTTCAAGAGGGCCACCATTGTTCCTGTTCCCAAGAAAGCTAAGGTAACTGAGCTAAACGACCACCGCCCCGTAGCACTCACTTCCGTCATCATGAAGTGCTTTGAGAGACTAGTCAAGGACCATATCACCTCCACCCTACCTGACACCCTAGACCCACTCCAATTTGCTTACCACCCAAATAGGTCCACAGACGATGCAATCTCAACCCCACTGCACACTGCCCTAACCCATCTGGACAAGAGGAATACCTATGTGAGAATGCTGTTCATCGACTACAGCTCGGCATTTAACACCATAGTGCCCTCCAAGCTCGTCATCAAGCTCGAGACCTTGGGTCTCGACCCCGCCCTGTGCAACTGGGTACTGGACTTCCTGACGGGCCGCCCCCAGGTGGTGAGGGTAGGCAACAACATTTCCACCCCGCTGATCCTCAACACTGGGGCCCCACAAGGGTGCGTTCTGAGCCCTCTCCTGTACTCCCTGTTCACCCACGACTGCGTGGCCACGCACGCCTCCAACTCAATCATCAAGTTTGCGGACGACACAACAGTGGTAGGCTTGATTACCAACAACGACGAGACGGCCTACAGGGAGGAGGTGAGGGCCCTCGGAGTGTGGTGTCAGGAAAATAACCTCACACTCAACGTCAACAAAACTAAGGAGATGATTGTGGACTTCAGGAAACAGCAGAGGGAACACCCCCCTATCCACATTGATGGAACAGTAGTGGAGAGGGTAGTAAGTTTTAAGTTCCTCGACGTACACATCACAGACAACCTGAATTGGTCCACCCACACAGACCGCATCGTGAAGAAGGCGCAGCAGCGCCTCTTCAACCTCAGGACGCTGAAGAAATTTGGCTTGTCACCAAAAGCACTCACAAACTTCTACAGATGCACAATCGAGAGCATCCTGTCGGGCTGTATCACCGCCTGGTACGGCAACTGCTCCGCCCACAACCGTAAGGCTCTCCAGAGGGTAGTGAGGTCTGCACAACGCATCACCGGGGGCAAACTACCTGCCCTCCAGGACACCTACACCACCCGATGTCACAGGAAGGCCATAAAGATCATCAAGGACAACACCCACCCGAGCCACTGCCTGTTCACCCCGCTATCATCCAGAAGGCGAGGTCAGTACAGGTGCATCAAAGCTGGGACCGAGAGACTGAAAAACAGCTTCTATCTCAAGGCCATCAGACTGTTAAACTGCCACCACTAACATTGAGTGGCTGCTGCCAACACACTGACTCAACTCCAGCCACTTTAATAATGGGAATTGATAGGAAATGATATAAAATATATCACTAGCCACTTTAAACAATGCTACCTAAATAATGTTTACATACCCTACATTATTCATCTCATATGTATATACTGTACTCTATCATCTACTGCATCTTTATGTAATACATGTATCACTACCCACTTTAACTATGCCACTTTGTTTACATAGTCATCTCATATGTATATACTGCACTCAATACCATCTACTGTATCTTGCCTATGCCGCTCTGTACCATCACTCACTCATATCTTTATGTACATATTCTTTATCCCCTTACACTTGTGTCTATAAAGTAGTAGTTTTGGAATTGTTAGCTAGATTACTTGTTGGTTATTACTGCATTGTCGGAACTAGAAGCACAAGCATTTCACTACACTCGCATTAACGTCTGCTAACCATGTGTATGTGACAAATAAAATTTGATTTGATTTGACTAAGCAAGAACACTTGCTTGGCCTCGCGTGCTTTTATCTCCACAACCGTAGTAGGCGCGAGCACATTGACTAGCAAGGAAACGTGTGTTGCGGTATTTCAGTGTGCGTCACTGCATGGATGGAAATCGACATGACAGAGCTGTTCCGCTAATACAGTCCTTCACAGAAAGTTATGTTAGGCCAACTAATCTTTAACAGTCTGTTAATTAGTCAGTTGTTGATCTCTCCTCCTTGATATAGCTGGATCTTATTTTTTTATTTCACCTTTTTTTAACCAGGTAGGCAAGTTGAGAACAAGTTCTCATTTACAATTGCGACCTAGCTAAGATAAAGCAAAGCAGTTCGACACACAACAACAGTTACACATGGAGTAAAACAAACATACAGTCAATAATACAGTAGAAAAATAAGTCTATATACAATGTGAGCAAATGAGGTGAGATAAGGGAGGTAAAGGCAACAAAAAAAAAGGCCATGGTGGTGAAGTAAATACAATATAGCAAGTAAAACACTGGAATGGTAGATTTGCAGTGGAAGAATGTGCAAAGTAGAGAGAGAAATAATGGGGTGCAAAGGGAAGTGGTAGTTGTTTGGGCTAAATTATAGATGGGCTATGTGCAGTAATCTGTGAGCTGCTCTGACAGCTGGTGCTTAAAGCTAGTGAGGGAGATAAGTGTCTCCATTTTCAGAGATTTGTTGTAGTTCGTTCCAGTCATTGGCAGCAGAGAACTGTAAGGAGAGACAGCCAAATGAGGAATTGGTTTTGGGGTTGACCAGAGAGATATACCTGCTGGAGCGCGTGCTACAGGTGGGTGCTGCTATGGTGACCAGCGAGCTGAGATAAGGGGGGACTTTACCTGTATGTCAATAGTAGGCTTCTAATAATGTAATAGTACTCAGTTTACCAATGACAACGAGCAATGTGGGCGATATGACTGAAAAATCACATTTCCTTTTTTCCCCCAAACCTGTGGGCAAATAACAAAGATTATCGAGATGCATCGTGTTCTCGAAATAAGCGATGTTGTACAATTGAAGTTCAAATACACTGCATTTCAAACAGTCAGCAATGATCTAATGAATTTCGGGCTTGTGAAGTTATACCTAGGCTAAATATAAGCCTTTCATACGACCAACAAATAATCGAATTTGCTAATCAGACTATACATACATGCACACACACACACAGTACCAGTCACAAGGTTGGACACTTACTCATTCCAGGGTTTTTCTTTTTTACTATTGTCTACATTGTAGAATAATTGTGAAGACAAACAATGAAAATGCAGATATGGAATCATGTAGTAACCAAAACTGTTAAACAAATCAAAATATATTTGAGATTATTCAAATGGCCACCCCTTTATAAAAAAAAAATGCAATCACTGATCTGGCTTTTAAGTCCATGAAAAGGCCCTTTTTTGTTACACATGTAACTAGAACCATGCGTAATGCACATTCACTAATAATGCCAAACTTCTTACAGCAGGCATTAGGCTATAGACAATTAACACTGGTATCATCAACGATCGCTCAAGCCCACGTGCTAGTTCATCTTTATAGTTCTAGTTTAGCTATCTTATTTGCTAGCTAACAAGGTTGCACAGTTGAATTGTTATGAACACACCCTTCTGTTTGAAAAGCATGTTAGCCTGTTCAGATGTTGAAATCAAGTGGTCTACCTTATTTCTTAGAATGCGAACGTGTTGCCAATTCTTTTATATAATTGTGTTTTATGCTTATTGCACTTTTTATAAAACACAAACTAGACAGCTAGTATAACAGTCTTTGGCTAAAATGCTGCTAGCGGTACCAATGCCGCGTGTGACAAACCTGAGCATTCATTTTACATAATCAATGTTCGTTGATACACTCTGTTTAGTTGTCTGCTCTGCGCGTAATTTGAGTAGTTGAGACATAAAAAGGGTATCGTTAGAAAAGTTCTCTATTACAGTAAAATAATGTCTCAATGTGTTTGTGTCCATATGACTGATTCTGGTGGACCAAAGCTCAAACGAAAATAACGAGTTGAAAACGCTTGTCAGAGGAAGAGGTGATCTCTCAACTTCGTTGGCGTGAGAGGCAGGGAGAGGGTCTTGGTGTGTATAAACCATAGAGGAATAGGCAAAGCGAGATGTTTCACTCGCTAAAATCTGTCCAAAATAAGGCCAATGTGTTTCTATGGGCTTATTTTGGACCCGACGCTTGTCGCCTGACTTCACACCTTTGAGACAACGGCTCCGATTGTTAGGGCAGAGACATGAGCATCTTGTCATTATATACAGATCTCTGGTGTAAGTGGGAAGGTGCACAGAGGAGCTAAAGAGACAAGACCAAAAATACATCTTGAGAACAAGTGGCCATATATGCTCATTAAAACGTTGATTATTGTGATACAGGCATTTGGAATATCACGCAAAACATGCATTCGGATTAATCAAATTAATTTGATCTATCGCCCAGCCCTATGTTGAATGACTGGTAGCCTAGTAGTCAGACTTGATGGATTAGGTCAGAGATGGAGATCTGAAACAAGCTCATATTAGCCTATTTCATTTGTTTCATATGTCAAATAGCCTACAGTTAACTAGACTTTTGCATTTCATCCAGTAATAGAATTATTCCGAATATTCTCCCCAAACAGAATTAAGCCAGTTTAAATTTTCACTATACTATCCACAAAGACTTAAAATTCTTAATATATATATATTTTTTAATGTGTTATATGTAACACTTTAATTTAGGATCAAACACAAGACTTCTGTGTTCGCTACGTTGTTTGATATAATTTAACTCAAGGTTTCAGGAAATGGCAGTTACAGGTTTTCCAAAAAGGCGAAACACTTCAGCTTCCATAGGGGGAAGTTGACTGACCCCCACCCAACCTTAGGCCTACATCAGCAAAACCTTGTCAGAAAAACGTAGGGAGAGCCCTGATTTTACCTTTAAATGCTTTTCTAGTTAGCTACTGAAGAGCAGCCAATTACCAAGTACCCATAAGTCCATAGCCTACCATTCCTTCTGAGGCAACATTATTAAGCAAAAAAATATGCATTTGTCTAATGATTTGAGCAGTGTGGGTGTTGCGCAGGGCCGGGGGTGACACCACCATGCTGAAGTGGGACTTTTAAAAAGGTTTAAGGTTGGCAGGTCTGCTAATGTGGAATACATATGTGTTGAAATGATTTGTTCTGTGTTTTGATTATTACAGTGTTAATTGTCATCCTTCTCTTCCCTCTCCAGGACTACAAGGCAGATGAGGACCCTGCTCTGTTCAAGTCAGCTAAGACTGGTAGAGGACCCCTGGGACCCAACTGGAAGGTATACCTCTCACTGGAACACCAGGGAGGGAGGGAGACTGCAGTTTGATGAAGACAAATCACCTCTCTCTGCTCTAATTGGGCGTAATAGAAATTGCAAGTGATCAGGTCAGATTAGCCCCTCCTGTCTCAGCCCTGCTCACACGCTCTCAGCCAGCCAGGAGTGTGTGTGTGTTTGTACGTGGCTGTCTGCCCTGGAATGTACTATGCGTGTCATCTCTCTTAGTTTGAGCTAGGAACAGCTCTGTTTTTTACAATGAGTCTGCGAGATATTTGTTTGTAAAAAGTGAGAGGTGATGAAAACAGCTCATCCAGAGATACCGTTTTCCCATCAAACCCTTCATCTACAGCCCTGCAAACAGGCCCATGATGTCAAACTAGTTAGATCTCCACCCAGCAATGGTTTACATCCCTTATATACTTAACAAAAATATAAACGCAACATGTAAAGGGTTGGTCCCATGTTTGATGAGCTGAAATAAAAGATCCCAGATATGTTCCATATGCATAAAAAGCCTAATTCTCTCAAATCTTGTGCACAAATCTGTTTACATCCCTTTTAGTGAGCATTTCAAATTTCCCAACATAATCCATCCACCTGACAGATGTGGCATATCAAACGGATCAAACGGCTTGATCATTACAAAGGTGCGCCTTGTGCTGGGGACAAAAGCCCACTCTAAAATGTGCAGTTTTGTCACACAACACAATGTCACAAGTGTCTCAGGTTTTGAGTGTGCAATCGGCATGCAGGAATGTCCACCGGAGCTGTTGACAGATAATTGAATGTAGATTTTTCTACCATAAGCTGCCGCCAACGTTGTTTTTAGAGAATTTGACTACGTCTTACCAGCCTCACAACTGCAGACCACTTGTAACCACGCCTACCCAGGACCAAAAAGATCCGGCTTCTTCACCTGTGGGATCTTCTGAGACAGCCACCCGGACAGCTGATGAAACTGAGGAATCTTTTTCTGTTTTAAAGCCCTTTTTGTGTGGGATAAACTAATTCTGACTGGGTGGGCCTGGCTCCCCAGTGGGTGGGCCTGGCTCCCCAGTGGGTGGGCCTGGCTCCCAAGTGAGTGGGCCTGGCTCCCAAGTGAGTGGACCTATGCCCAGCCCCTGCCCAGTCATCTGAAATCCATATTAATTTATTTCAATTGACAGATTTCCTAATGAACTGTAACTCAGTAAAATAGTTGAAATTGTTAGATGTTGCATATTTATATTTTTTGTTCAGTATAGTTCAACGTGGAAAAGTTTTTCTGCTCTGCGACAACTTGCACAGATGAGACTGCTAAACAGCTTTATAAAGTCTAAAGCAACTTTTCATTTAGACCCCCCTCACCTTGGACATGGAAACACTTTTTGGAGAGGAAAAAATGAGAGAATCTTAATTAAAGTTACAACAGAGAACACTATTTGTGCCAGCTTCTCGGAGCAGTAGAACTCTTCTATCTCTGCGTGCACACATGCTTCCGTATTGGCACACTTTGTATTTCTGAAAACTCCTGGTCCTTTGAGCAGGGCGACGGGAGAGAAGAAATGTCACCGTAAATGTTTTGATGTGGTTTCCGTTTTATGTGAAGTTCTCCTTTAGCGGTGACAACTTTTCTAGCTAAACCCTACGCAAATGTAGAATGTTTTTCATTCCCACCATCCCCCTCTCTCTCCTCTGTGATGGGAGCATCAAACGGTGGTGGGATGGGTGTGATTGCGGCAGGTCTGGCATTTCTCCCTGTGTGCAGCGCTAGAATGAAGTGATTAATTAAACTGGTGTTCTGGGAGTGGTGTGCGCGTGTGTGTTCTGGGGGCAAGCAGGTCTTGGGTGTTAATAATGGAACCGGCTTTGTGCTGAGATGCCGTTATCGCTGTGTGATGCGAGCAGCGTTTTATCTGCCTTCCCCGGCCACAAAGGCATGCCTGTCTGGAACAGTGTCGCTGTCAGGGTGGAGCGAGAGAAATGGTCCCTTCATCTGGAGTTTATCCACTTTGCTCTCTCTCCTCTTCCTCTCAGGGAGACCGAGTGCAAGCTGCAGATGGATTTAAAACTGTTTTGTAGATTAGAAGACTTATCTGTCTACTGCATATTCTCATATCGATAATTATTTTACTAAGCTTCGTTTCCAAAACATGATGTATTAATGACATTTTAATGGTTGGAATACCGCAGAGATTTGTCCAAACCGGTTGAATTTTTCTGTGTTCTCAAATCGCACTCTGCTTTCTTCTCTTTGAAAGTTCCATTATTGGGAAGTTTGCATAAACTTTGCTTATTTGCATATTCAGTTTTTTTGTAATATCTTGTCAACATAAATGATTTAGTGTGTCTTCTTGCATTGTTTTCTCAGTGTCTGTTCTCCTGTTGTGTTGCTACTAACAGAAGGAGCTGGTTAGTAAGGCTGACTGCCCGAGGATGTGTGCCTACAAACTGGTCACTGTCAAGTTCAAGTGGTGGGGCCTGCAGAACAAGGTGGAGAGCTTTATTCACAAGGTTAGGACATGTTTTTTTTCTTCAGGTTAACAGACACTAGCTATGTTCCATTAACTTGTCCAATGATTTGTTGTCGACATTAAAGTTGTGATAGAAAATATGCATAAAAAGCTTATTTCTCTCAAATTGTGCACAATGTGTTATAATCCATCCACCTGACAGGTGGGGCATATCAATAAACTGATTAAACAGCATGATCATTACACAGGTGCACCTTGTGCTGGGGACAATAAAAGGCCATTCTAAAATGTGCAGTCACACGACACAATGCCACAGACCAGTCACCTGGACAGCTGATGAAGCGGAGTATTTCTGTCTGTAATCAAGCCCTTTTGTGGTGAAAAACTGACTGGCTGGGCCTGGTTCCCCAGTGGGAGGGCCTATGCCCACCCATGGCTGCGCCCCTGCCCAGTCATGTGAAATCCATAGATTAGGTCCTAATGAATTTATTTCATTTGACTGATTTCCTTATGAACTGTAACTCAGTAAAATAGTTGAAATTATCCGATGTTGCGTTTTTAATTATTTTGTTAAGTATCTTTAAGCTGCAAAAACCTAGTATTGAATAAAAATGAACTGGTTTTGAAGTGTTTCCATGATCCATTTAGGCAAATCGTGCATGCCTTCCCACCGATCTGTTTCATGTCTCCGGTAGCCCGCAAAAGCCAGCATGGATAGAATGCAAGAATTGACTGTTTGCCATAATTATTAGAATATGTGCCAGCTTATTGTCGAAGTCAGTGTCCTGTTGAAACTTACACTCCTGTAGCCTAGATCTGATATACTTTTATGGTATAACTTGCATCCAGAAAAGCAAGGCGGCGCCATTCATGCATTCTTGAAAGTCAAGACATTTATTTTTATAGTCGAAAAATAGATTTAGCAATCAGTTGCTATTTAGAATTAAACTTGGAGGGGAGCTTTATAGTTCTGTGATGACATCACGTGCCCCGCCCCGCGTACCTTCTTGATTATTCGGCAATCATAATTTATTCAAAAACAACGTAGTCATTTTTCGCAATAAAGAACAATCCACCTCTGTCGAATGATGCAATTTGTATTCATCTTTAGAACATTTATCCTATAGCTGTGTCTCCATTCCACATGTCACATTGTTTTTTTTGCGACATTGCTTTTGTAAAATAAACCTGGGTCAAAGGAAACCTGCCTACTGAGTCATCAAGAGTGAATATAATAATCCAAGCAGCACTGTAAATGAATCTGTAGGTACACCTCAAACACCTGGGTTATATGGTTTATGCTCAGTCTTTTGATATCCAGGACTAGACTGTATAGCATCTGACCAAGATGTGTACCTTCCTTTTTTATTCTGTCACTATCTGACACATGCTTCCTGGTATCCTTTTCTTTACCTCTGTATGCCTCTATCCATGTTCTCTCCTCCAGCAAGAGAAGCGCATCTTCACGAACTTCCATCGCCAGCTGTTCTGTTGGATTGACAAGTGGGTGGAGCTGACTATGGAGGACATCAGGCGGATGGAGGCGGAGACCCAGAAGGAGCTGGAGGAGGTATGTAAAGGAACATAGTGGATTACAAATGGGAGAAAGGTTCAATACTTACCAAGGCTTACTACACTAAACCTCCAAATCCATTAGAGAGAGTGTGCCGTTTCTAGGCATCATCTCTTTAGCATTGTCATGGCGGCAGATCACTGCAGTGCTGCCCTATGTACTTGGCAGTGTTTGCCTTGTGGGTCCTGGCCGTGGTTGGATAGCAGGCTGTCTTAGCCTGTCTGGTGTCATCCCTCAGAGACAGTGGTAATGTTAGGAAGCTCATTGGAAGAGTCATCAGGATCTCTGGAAGGGAGGCTGGTTTGTCTGTTCATTAGTGGTCTTGAAACACACGATTTCTCTAAATTCGTATCCCTCCCTAGATCCTTTTCCTAGAATTCTGATGATTATTTTGACTTTATAATAGAAAATCTGAGCTAAACACCCTGTTAATTTATTTCAATCTGTTAAATCAATGATCCCCTCTTATACTTTAATGTAAATAAATCAGCTTTTTGTGTTTTATGACAAACTAAAAAGTGTGATTTTATGACATTGTAATTTTTCCCATTTTATGTGACTTTATTTACTGCCTGTCATAATATTGAAAGGAACATCAGTCCTAGTCTTCTCATCAGTAGAGGGTTCACTTTTCTTTTTACCGTGTTTGTTTGATTCGACCATGTGTACTCACAATGCTGTCCAAAGGGATATGGGGGTGGAATTCTACATTCCTACCCCTATCCCCTTCTCCAGCCTGTCTGTCTCCCCCTCCCAGGGTTCCCCCACATTGTTTATTCTGGAAAAGTCAGGGAAATGTGTGATATTTTCAAAGAAATCCATCTCAACCTTGAGAGAATTGTAATCACATACAGTGCATTCAGAAAGTATTCAGACCCCCTTGAATTTTTTTCACATTTTGTTACATTACAGCCTTATTCTAAAATGAATTAATTACATGTTGTTGGCACCTGGCACCATCCCTACGGTGAAGCGGGGTGGCAGCATCTTGCTGTGTGGATGTTTTTCAGCGGCAGGGACGCTAAAAAATAGCTCCCCATCCAACCTGACAGAGCTTTAGAGGATCTGCAGAGAAGAATGGGAGAAACTCCCCAAATAAAGGTGTGCCAAGCTTGTAGCGTCATACCCAAGAAGACTGTAATCGCTGCCATAGGTGATTCAACAAAGTACTGAGTATAGGGTAAATGTGATATTTCACTTTCCATTTTCTTTCAAATTGTCTTCGTCATTATGGGATATTATCTGTAGGGACACACACAATGTATTCCATTTTAGAATAAAGCTGTAAAGTAACAATGCGGATTAGTCAAGGGGTCTGAATACTTTCCGAATGCACTGTATAGCCTGTCACTCCTTTTACAGTCGAGCCTACATTTTGGAATAGACAGCCTAGTCTTGGTCCATTGTGATTTTTCATTATAATACAAAACCTTCATCCTTGAAGTCATTAAAAAGTCAGACATTTAGATGGGTAACTTGTGTGGGAACCCTCCCTCCCTTTCCCCCAATCTCTACCTCTGCTCTTACAGGCCTCCTGATTCTATCATTTTACATCTAGATGCGTAGGAAGGGCTCTGTTCGAGGCACGAAGGCTTCAGACGAGTAGCTGCTCCAGGTGTAGGTCTGACGAAGGCTGTGTAAGTGCAACTAGAGTCGGGCCAATAGCAGACATGTTGGTTCCTCCTCCACTATCTCTCATGGATTCCTTGTCTGTCTTCTCCCACTGGATTCTCTTGGTATTGCTGCATGTTTACACTGCTTTCACTCCATATACAGTGGTGTCGTAACAAGGATTTATGGTCTGGTTTGTGTGGGTGTCTGTGTGTGTTCTTGTCACGTGAACTTCCAGAACTCTGACTTGTATTAGTTAATCAATAACACCAGATCTCAGAGAAATGAAGCATTTGCCAGATCGTTAAGTATATTGCTGACATCGCGAAAAGCTCTGTGTGTGTGTCTACTCAATCTCCCCATGTGAGGGCAGACATCTGTTCAGCCTGTTTTCAGAGCCAAGGCGAGAGAGAGCAGGTTTTAAAAAGGCTATGGCATCCAGGTAAAGCCCAACTAACAAGAAGTCAGCACTGGTTTCTGGCCTTGTATCTATAGTCCAAAGAAAGGCCATACATAATATGGATAACAAACGCACACAAAAACGCTCATCTGGCACTGCAGACTTCTGTTTGTATCACATTCTCAGTAAGGCCTTACCAATCACACCCTGTTGGCCCCACTCGGAATATCAATCTGAGCGCTTTTGGCCGTACATGGAGGAATCTGGGCCGGACTGGCCGAAGTGGGGCGGTCTCAAGCATTCCTGGCCTGGCACCAAAGCTGATCATCTGCTTCTTCCCACTCTACATCTCGCCCAATCCTACATGTGTTTCTCATTTTCCCCTGGACTATGTAAACCGACTAGTGCCATCAAAGAGGCCCTCGGCATGGAGGAGTGCTTGGCCTGGGCTTCTGAGCTGAGGGGTCGCCAGGGTTACACTGTGCCAGTACTGTAGGGCTCCACAGGGCGGCACCCATGGGTTGGAGTCTTAATACCATTTATAACGACACGCTCAGTTTCTGCTCTTTTACCAGTTCAACACCCATACACCCCCAGCTCCTGTAGATGGTTAAGCTCAGTGTCCTAGAGAGCTTTATCACCTTATGTATAGACTTTGAACATGTGCTTCAGGTGAAATGAGGTTGAGTAGTAATTTATGTATCAGGATCTTAAAAAGTGTTGTGGTTGGACTACACTGTGTGAGTGATAAATACCATGTTTTACAGATGATGCACCAATAGGCCTGTCTGCTTGTGTGCTAACACGGGTGGGGTGGTGGTGGGGGAGAAAAACCCTTCAAGATGGCTTCCTCTGCCTCATTAACATACAAATGGAATTCTGCAGTTGAAAAGGAGCCTGTGCTGAGATTGAGGAGGGAGGGAGAAGTGGCAGGTAGAATCCTCATGTCATTATATCAGATTTCTAGTCCTCTGTTTAGGGCCAGCATGGTGCGGTTGAACTCTTCCATTAAGGTATTCTGCTATCAAATTCAGCCACTAATTGACTTTCTAAAGTCATCAGCCTTTAGGTTTCAGCCTTTAGGTTTCAGGTCCTCACACCCTATCTACCTAAAAGATAAACAAGGGCTCAATAAGAACCATTTTTATACATTCTTTAAAAAAGAAAGTTTGAAGATTCTAAATGTTGATTGCTTCTCGGTGAACAGAATGCTGGAATTTCTGCCACATCCATCCCAGTTTCTTTGACAGTAACAAGCAGCCTTTCTTCTCGCAGAATTCCACTTGTTGACGCATGCTCTCACAGAACCTGCCTCCACTTGTTTGGTCTCTGTAGAGATGTAGTAAATGTCTGTTTATTTCTTTCTCTCGCTGCCTATCCCCTTTTCTCTACCTCAGCTTCGCAAACAAGGTCAAGTACGAGGAACCAGTGCTGCCGATGCCGAATGAGATGGAGGGTTTTAAACAGAGATGAAGAGTGAAGATGAAGAATTTCGACGTGTGCTCCCTGCGTGCCACCTTTTTACCTTACTGATTCAGGATGAGGAGGACCAGGGCTCTGCTCCAATCGCTCAATAGACCAGCACCCTGACCTACCTGCATCCAATTATAGACATTCTATCCACAGAATAATTGATTTGTAGAAAGTGACACGATCATAGCTTGTAATTTTGATCTCCTAAAGACATTATCAAGAAGTAATGACCTCAGTAAAGCCAGCTACCACCACCATGTTGTTGATAGACTAGTCCCTCTATCTTCTCTTGATAGACGCTTAGAGGGCTGCTTGGTTGTTGAGAGATTAATATTTTCAAAGCATTTAATTGGCATGATTCCCGTATCGCAGGTGTTGGACCTGTATTTTGTTATTCCAGTCGAGTAGGATCGTTCCTCTGTGGTCTGTTGCCTTGCCCATTTTAATTTTTTTTTCCTTTGTATTCGTTGATATTTTCCCCAGATCATTCCTTTCATGTCCTCTTCTAGCTGTTCATAACTCTATGGTTTTCCATTAGCTGGCGAAAGAGATCCTGTCAGTGTGTTCTCCAAAAACGTGTCCCTTCCTGCCATGGCGTTCATTAAGAGATTACTGACACCCTCGGCACCTGTGCCCATCCTAATATTTCCCCCTCCCTCTGCATCTTATTAACACTCTGATGATCTTGTCCACACAGGTATTTCACACTCACTCCCATGCAAATTAACACAAACACACACTCATATGCACATGTAGACCCGCGCACACACACAGGTGTGAATGCCTTTGTGGTGGCTGATTTCTTCCAAGCTCAAGCTGGGCAGATCCCTGCAGGATCCTTCAACTGAAGGGAAGTGGCTGTTGGAGTGTTTGGAGCTGTCACTGTTTTTCCCACACTCTCCATTCTCCATACGCTCACACTCAGTCAATCCGCTCCTCCCCAGCGGATGTCCCCAGAGCGAAACCGCACTGAAAAACAGTCACAGATGGCGCTACACCCTTCCAGTCTCTGTCACGCACTGCTCACCCCACCCTGCAGTCCACCACCCCAGTAGCCTGCCTGTCTGTCTGCCTTATTCCTGTGGATCTCTGGGACCGTGTTCTGCTGCAGGTCGTATCCTGCTGAACAGGGGCATCAGGTCAACAGACACCCAGCACCACCCTAGCCCAGACCAGGCTACCACCCTAGCCCAGACCAGGCCACACCTGACTGAGCCTGTTTACTGTCGCAGCTGCCACCCTACCTACTCACTCAGCACTACACTGCCTTACTGTACCTATACAGTACCCCCACATGACATACTGTACCTCCACTCTGTCATCTACCCCTTTACCTCTTTGCCAGACTGGGGGTCTGCTTCTGGGTGCTAACGAGCACCACCATGCCTTCTGGCTCCACACGGGCACCAGTTAGGAACCACTCCGTAGTATTTTAGGATTTACAACAGGGACACTGATCAACAGAGGGTAGAACAGGGATGGTCCTCGGGGGCCTGAGTTGGTCTCTCACTTGCACCAGCTAACACACCTGACTCCACTAAACAGCTAATCATGCAAGAATTAGAATGCAATTTGTTTAATCCGCTGTGCTTGCTAGGGATGGGGGGTGACACTACTCTGGCCCCTGAGAACTGGAGTTGCCCATCCCTGGGGCAGATGAAGGGCTTGAATGGTTTGCAATGACTTTAAGATCTGTTTTAGTTTAACCACACAATGTGCTCAAGGTCCTAATGCATGTTTGTTCTATTGAACTGTGGTGGGGTGATTATTCCCTGCCATGATACTGTACTGATGTAGACAACAGCACTCTCCAGCAGCAAGCCGGTCGGACAGTTCCGTGCTGGAGCCCGAATGCTACTCTGTTTAAGCACCAAAGTGCCTTCGTGTTATTGTGTGCATGTTTGCGTGCTTGTGGGACAATAAAGAATGCATGTGGATCTTACCTTGTCATTCAACCTCAGCCATTCTGCCTATTTTTATATATAGACATGCTTGCAGCTAAGATGGATGGAATATTTTTTTATGAAGAGCTTAGCCTTGATGGTCTATTTTTATTGTGAAAGCCTTACAGGGGGATGTGAGAACCTTAGTGATTGGTTTAGTGCTCACCCAAAGAGTCTGCATGGCTCTGGGTGATATCATTTGTTTACATGTGTTGTTTACTATCCACACACTTCCCCAGGGGCAATACAGCAATACTGACTCACCAGCAGATAGATGGCCAACTGAACTCTCCTGAACCCCATAACTGAGTAGAGATATCATGAGTACTCATGTCCGTTTCAGTTGTGACTGACTGACTGACGGGTCATGAAAAGTCATGGCCATAATGGGACTACTGAAGTCCACATTTCCCATCAATGACATTTTATGCAGTCAAAGAAACTGTAAGAGAGGAGTGTTGAATATGACCAATGTCTTAAGATCTGTCTACAACCTCTGCCTTATATTGAATAGAAAACTTGTTAAAACTCCATAATGCAACACCACTCTTGTAGTGAACCATTGTTCTATGATATCTGCACTGTGGGCAAAGGACAGCGGGGAAGTAGTCTTTACAAGAAACTGTACAGCGTGGTCATGATTTATGAAATGTACTGTTAAGTTTCTAGAAGAAAATGCTTTTAAATGTTTCTGATCATCTGAAATTCAGGGGACATGGTAGTGAATGTATTTAATTTTGCCAATTCCATTTGTAGAGTTTTGTGCTGCGAGAAGTCTACATAATGCATCTAATTACCAAATTAAATGTCAACAATGTACTGCTTCTGCTTTCTTTATTCTGATCTGATATTGGCTAGGTTTTGTTTCTGTTGGTCTCTTTGTCTTGGAAGCGTTCTTCTGAATCTGAAGCCTATGTAAATTAATTTTGACATGAGAGAACTGGGTCATATACACTAGATAGAAGCCAAATGGACAAACCGGGATGGACTACCTGAACTTGTCCAACAAGAAACACTTGCTTTCATTGCAAAGCATTTTGCTACGGTGTGCAGTATTGAATAATTTTCCATAGTGTGTTCAGATTGCATGGATATACAGTGCCTTGCGAAATATTGTATTCGGCCCCCTTGAACTTTGCGACCTTTTGTCACATTTCAGGCTTCAAACATAAAGATATAAAACTGTATTTTTTTGTGAAGAATCAACAACAAGTGGGACACAATCATGAAGTGGAACGACATTTATTGGATATTTCAAACCTTTTTAACAAATCAAAAACTGAAAAATTGGGCGTGCAAAATTATTCAGCCCCCTTAAATTAATACTTTGTAGCGCCACCTTTTGCTGCGATTACAGCTGTAAGTCGCTTGGGGTATGTCTATCAGTTTTGCACATCGAGAGACTGACCTTTTTTCCCATTCCTCCTTGCAAAACAGCTCGAGCTCAGTGAGGTTGGATGGAGAGCATTTGTGAACCGCAGTTTTCAGTTCTTTCCACAGATTCTCGATTGGATTCAGGTCTGGACTTTGATGGAGGAATGGCCATTCTAACACCTGGATATGTTTATTTTTGAACCATTCCATTGTAGATTTTGCTTTATGTTTTGGATCATTGTCTTGTTGGAAGACAAATCTCCGTCCCAGTCTCAGGTCTTTTGCAGACTCCATCAGGTTTTCTTCCAGAATGGTCCTGTATTTGGCTCCATCCATCTTCCCATCAATTTTAACCATCTTCCCTGTCCCTGCTGAAGAAAAGCAGGCCCAAACCATGATGCTGCCACCACCATGTTTGACAGTGGGGATGTTGTGTTCAGGGTGATGAGCTGTGTTGCTTTTACGCCAAACATAACGTTTTGCATTGTTGCCAAAAAGTTCAATTTTGGTTTCATCTGACCAGAGCACCTTCTTCCACATGTTTGGTGTGTCTCCCAGGTGGCTTGTGGCAAACTTTAAACGACACTTTTTATGGATATCTTTAAGAAATGGCTTTCTTCTTGCCACTCTTCCATAAAGGTCAGATTTGTGCAATATACGACTGATTGTTGTCCTATGGACAGAGTCTCCCACCTCAGCTGTAGATCTCTGCAGTTCATCCAGAGTGATCATGGGCCTCTTGGCTGCATCTCTGATCAGTCTTCTCCTTGTATGAGCTGAAAGTTTAGAGGGACGGCCAGGTCTTGGTAGATTTGCAGTGGTCTGATACTCCTTCCATTTCAATATTATCGCTTGCACAGTGCTCCTTGGGATGTCTAAAGCTTGGGAAATCTTTTTGTATCCAAATCCGGCTTTAAACTTCTTCACAACAGTATCTCGGACCTGCCTGGTGTGTTCCTTGTTCTTCAAGATGCTCTCTGCGCTTTTAACGGACCTCTGAGACTATCACAGTGCAGGTGCATTTATACGGAGACTTGATTACACACAGGTGGATTGTATTTATCATCATTAGTCATTTAGGTCAACATTGGATCATTCAGAGATCCTCACTGAACTTCTGGAGAGTTTGCTGCACTGAAAGTAAAGGGGCTGAATAATTTTGCACGCCCAATTTTTTACACACAGGTGGATTGTATTTATCATCATTAGTCATTTAGGTCAACATTGGATCATTCAGAGATCCTCACTGAACTTCTGGAGAGTTTGCTGCACTGAAAGTAAAGGGGCTGAATAATTTTGCACGCCCAATTTTTCAGTTTTTGATTTGTTAAAGTTTGAAAGATCCAATAAATGTCGTTCCACTTCATGATTGTGTCCCACTTGTTGTTGATTCTTCACAAAAACGTTATGTTTGAAGCCTGAAATGTGGCAAAAGGTCGCAATGTTCAAGGGGGCCGAATACTTTCGCAAGGCACTGTAACATGCCATTTAGCGCAGACTTTTATCCATAGTGACATAGTCATGCATGCATATATTTTACATATGGGTGGTCACAGAAATTGTGGGATTGCAAGTGTTGTGTGCTACCAACTGAGCTACAGAGGACCACAAGATGCAAATCCAATCAGCTGCTGCAACCTAATGCCACCACCTTGTTCTGTCACACTACATGGTAAGAAAGTATAGAGGATATTGCCATCTGTAGCAGTGTTGGTCATACTTTATTTGGATAGTCCCAAGTAGATGTTCAATAACTCAACATTTAAAATATCTACTAACCCTAACCATCCTAAACTTAAACCTAACCCTTATTCTAACCGTAACCTTAGCAAGCAACATAGTTTGTTCATATTATGCCCGTCTGTTTATCATCTATATGGCACTATCCAAATAGTGGGACTGCAGTGTTTATTGTTTGAAGTCAGTTTTTCTTTTATTTAGGTCTTTATTTTTTCATTCTGTCTTTCTCCTCTTTTAAGTCACTCCATCTCACAAGACCAGTGGAGAATATGAGCTGCCTGTGGTACATGTGAAGGTTCTATTGGTCCCATGAATGAGATGGTTCAGGTTAGAAAAAGAGTAGTTCTACAACCTTTTTCAATATTTTCCAATATTGTAGATGGAGTAAATTGACAATCACTTTCCGGTGTAATCTAGTTTCAACTGGAGAAAAGAAAGTTCTGATTGTGTTCAAAGATTGCAATGGAAATGGTCACTCTTCTGAGTCTAATCTAGTCATGCGCTCTCATTTACAGCAGTACATCTAAATTATTCCTTCTCTCAACTCACAAACAAAACGTTAGCTCAAACACCTTGGCAGTCACGTCTTCACTCAGACCTTGAGTGTTAGAAAGTGTATTTGTGACTCCAGAAGGACTCCCCATCCGTCTCCTAGAGGTCAGTAGAGTCACACAACAACAACAACTGAGTCGGTGCAGGAAAAGCAGTATGTCTGCGGGCTGAGATATTCGCTCTTTAATTCTTGTTTGTGAAGAATGGTCACGTGCACGGAAACAAGTCATATCTGCACCATAACAGGCAAATAATACTGTTTCTAAAAGGGGACATGGGCAGAGTCAACCACACTCTGTAAGACAGCTCACACCCAAATGCACGGGCGAACAGGAATGGACCAGAGATTGATGCCTGTTGGTGACCAGGCCATAGCCCCTATTTTTTTGTTTTTATTTAACTAGGGAAGTCCGTTAAGAACCAATTCTTATTTACAGTGATGGCCTACCCGTCATTTAGATTGCCCAGTCCAGAATATATGTGTCTGGCACAAATGTAATGGGCTGAACCCTCGCCTCTAATCTCATATATTTAAACAAACAAAAGTTTTGACACACCTATTCATTCCTGTGTTTTTCTTTAGTTTAACTATTTTCTACATTGTAGAATAATAGTGAAGACATCAAAACTATGAAATAACACATGGAATCATGTAATAACCTAACTAAATATATTTTATACTTGAGATTCTTCAAAGTAGCCATCCTTTGCCTTGAGAGCTTTGCATACTCTTGGCATTCTCTCAACCAGCCTCATGAGGTAGTCACCTGGAATCCATTTCAATTAACGTGTGCCTTTTTAAAAGTTAATTTACTGAATTTCTTTTAATGTGTTTGAGCCAATTAGTTGTGTTGTGACAAGGTTGGTTTGGTATACAGAAGATAGTCCTATTTGGTAAAAGACCAAGTCCATATTATGGCAAGATCAGCTCAAATAAGCAATGAGAAACTACAGTCCATCATTACTTTAAGACGTGAAAGTCAGTCCATTCGGAAAATTTCAAAAACGTTGAAAGTTTCTTCAAGTGCAGTCACAAAAACCATCAAGTGCTATAATGAAACTGTCTTTCATGAGGACCGCAACAGGAAAGGAAGACCCAGAGTTACCTCTGCTGCAGAGGATAAGTTCATTAGAGTTACCAGCCTCAGAAATTGCAGCGCAAATAAATGCTTCACAGAGTTCAAGTAACAGACACATCTCAACATCAACTGTTCAGAGGAGACTGTGTGAATCAGGTCTTTATGGTTTAATTGCTGCAAAGAAACCACTACTAAAGGACACCAATAATAAGAAGAGACTTGCTTGGGCCAAGAAACACGAGCAATGGATATTAGACCAGTGGAAATCTGCCCTTTGGTCTGATGAGTCCAAATTTGAGATTTTTGGTTTCAACTGCTATGTCTTTGTGAGAAGCAGAGTAGGCGAACGGATGATCTCCACGTGTGGTTCCCACTGTGAAGCATGGAGGAGGAGTTGTGATGGTGAGTGTGCTTTTCTGGTGACACTCAGTGATTTATTTAGAATTCAAGGCACACTTAACCAGCATGGCTATCACAGTATCCTGCAGCGATACGCCATCCCATCTGGTTTGGGCTTAGTGGGGTTATAATTTGTTTCTCAAAAGGACAATGACCCAACATACCTCCAGGCTGAGTAGGGTTGCTATATTGCATTTACTTCGCCACCATTGCCTTTTTTTTGCCTTTAGCTCCCTTATCTCACCTCACTTGCTCACATTGTATATAGACTTATTTTTCTACTGTATTATTGACTGTGTGTTTTTTACTCCATGTGTAACTCTGTGTTGTTGTATGTGTCGAACTGCTTTGCTTTATCTTGGGCAGGTCGCAATTGTAAATTAGAACTTGTTCTCAACTTGCCTACCTGGTTAAATAAAGATGAAATATATATACATTTTTAAAGGGCTATTTGACCAAGGAGGAGAGTGATGGAGTGCTGCATCAGATGACTTGGCCTCCCCAATCACCCGACCCCAACCCAATTGAGATGGTTTGGGATGAGTTGGACTGCAGAGTGAAGGAAAAGCAGCCAACAATGCTCCACATTTGTGGGAACTCCTTTAAGACTGTTGGAAAAACATTCCAGGTGAAGCTGGTTGAGAGAATGCCAAGCGTGTGCAAAGCTTTCATCAAGGCAAAGGGTGGCTACTTTGAAGAATATAAAATATTTGTTTTAACCATTTTTTGGTTACTACATGATTCCATATGTGGTTACTATATGATTCCATATAGTTTTGATGTCTTCACTATTATTCTACAATGTAGAGAATAGTAAAAAGAAAGAAAACACTTGAATGAGTAGGTGTGTCCAAACGTCTCTCTGTGTGTGTGTATATATATATATATATATATATATATATATATATATATATATATATAATTATTTTTTTTATTCTTTTACACACATACACAATTAACAGTACCCAATAAATAGTGCCCGCAAAACACCAGTCTCAACGTCAACAGTAAAGAGGCGACTCCGGGATGCTGGCCTTCAAGGTAGAGTTCTTCTGTCCAGTGTCTGTTCTTTTGCCTATCTTAATCTCTTATATTTATTGGCCAGTCTGAGAAATGGCTTTTTCTTTGTAACTCTGCCTAGAAGGCCAGCATCCCGGAGTCGCCTCTTCACTGTTGACGTTGAGACTGGTGTTTTGCGGGTACTATTTAATGAAGCTGCCAGTTGAGGACTTGTGCGGCGTCTGTTTCTCAAACTAGAGACTAATAAACTTGTCCTCTTGCTCAGTTGTGCACCGGGGCCTCCCACCTTTTTCTATACTGGTTAGAGACCGTTTGCTCTGTTTTGTGAAGGGAGTAGTATAGTGTTGTACGAGATGTTCAGTTTCTTGGCAATTTCTCGCATGGAAAGCCTTAATTTCGCAGAACAAGAATAAACTGAAGAGTTTCAGAAGAAAGGTCTTTGTTTCTGGACATTTTGAGCCTGTAATCGAACCCACAAAGGCTGATGCTCCAGAAGGCCAGTTGTATTGCTTCTTTAATCGGGACAACAGTTTTCAGCTGTGCTAACATAATTGCAAAAGGGTTTTGTAATGATCAATTGGATTAGCTAACACAACGTGCCATTGGAACACAGGAGTGATGGTTGCTGATAACGGGCCTCTGTACGACTATGTAGATATTCCATTATTAATCTGCCGTTTCCAGCTATAATAGTCATTTACAACATTAATGTCTATACTGTATTTCTGATCAATTTTAATGGACAAAACATGTGCTTTTCTTTTTTTACCCCAAACGTGTGTGTGTGTATACAGTACGTGTATGTCACGCCTTGGTCTTAGTGTTTTGTGTTTTCATTATATATTTTGGTCAGGCCAGGGTGTGACAGGGGTTTATGTTATTGTATTTCGTATTGGGGTTTGTAGTATTTGGGATCGCGGCTGATTAGGGGTGTTGTATAGGCTTGGCTGCCTGAGGCGGTTCTCAATCAGGAGTCAGGTGATTCTCGTTGCCTCTGATTGGGAACCGTATTTAGGTAGCCTGAGTTCGCTTTGTATTTCGTGGGTGATTGTTCCTGTCTCTGTGTAGTGTTCACCAGAGGCTGTATTAGGTTTCACGTTCCGTTTGTTGTTTTTGTATTTATAGTTATTTTCATGTATCGTCATTTTTTTCATTAAAGATCATGATTAACCACCGCTGCATTTCGGTCCGACTCTCTTTCAACAAACCAAGAACGCCGTTACAGAATCACCCACCACATACGGACCGAGCGGCGTGGTAACAGGCAGGAAAAGGAGGACGTTATGGACAGCAATGGCATGGAGTATACGACGTGGGAAGAAATCGACAGGTGGGCGGCCGACCCAGAGAGATTGCAGGAGCCCGCCTGGGATTCGCTAGATCAGTGCGAAGAAGGCTATAGGCGAATGGAGTTGGAGAAACAGACACGGCGGCGCAGAGCGAAACCCGAGAGTCACCCCAAAAAATGTATTGGGGGGGGGGGGGGGGCTCAGAGGGAGAGTGGCTGAGTCAGGAGATGGACCTGAGCCAACTCTCCTTGTTTATCGTGAGGAGCCAAGGAGGAGACCAGAACCAGAGCCGGTGTTAGAGGTGAGCGAAGCAGAGACTGTGAAGGAGTTAATGGGGAAAGTGGAGTGGAGAGTAATGAGGGAGTAGATAGCTTGGTGCTATAGATACCATATTCGTCCGACGGATCGTGTCGGGGATTTGATGGCACCTGAGTTAGCGCTCCATACTCGTCCTGAGGTGCGTGTTAGTCGGCTGGTGAAGTTGGTGCCAGCCTCACGCACCAGGCCTCCTGTGCACATCCCTAGCCTTGCACATCCTGTGCCACCTCCACACTCCAGTCCTCCGGTAGCAGCTCCCCGCACCAGGCTTCCTGTGCGTGTCCTCGCTCCAATATCACCAGTGCCCGCACCACGCATCAGGCCTACAGTGCGCCTCGCCTCTCCTGAGCTGTCGGAGTATCCCGCCTCTCCAGCGCTGTCGGAGCCTTTCTCCCCTCCTGCGCTGTCGGAGTCTCCCGCCTGTTCAGCACAGCCAGAGCCTTCCTGCCCTCCTGCGCTGTCGGAGTCTCCCGCCTCTCCAGCGCTGTCGGAGCCTTTCTCCCCTCCTGCGCTGTCGGAGTCTCCCGCCTGTTCAGCACAGCCAGAGCCTTCCTTCCCTCCTGCGCTGTCGGAGTCTCCCGCCTGTTCAGCACAGCCAGAGCCTTCCTTCCCTCCTGCGCTGTCGGAGTCTCCCGCCTGTTTAGCGCAGCCAGAGCCTTTCTCCTCTCCTGCGCTGCCGGAGCCTCCTGCCTACATGAAGCAGCCAGAGCTGCCAGTCTGCAAGGAGCTGCCAGTCTGCAAGGAGCTGCCAGTCTGCAAGGAGCTGTCAGTCTGCAAGGAGCTGTCAGCCTGCATGGAGCAGTCAGAGCTGTAAGTCTGCAAGGAGCTGCCGGTCTGCAGGGAGCTGTCAGTCTGCAAGGAGCTGCCAGTCTGCAGGGAGCTGTCAGTCTGCAAGGAGCTGCCAGTCTGCAAGGAGCTGCCAGTCTGCAAGGAGCTGCCAGTCTGCAAGGAGCTGTCAGTCTGCAAGGAGCTGTCAGCCTGCATGGAGCAGTCAGAGCTGTCAGTCTGCAAGGAGCTGTCAGTCTGTAGGGAGCTGTCAGTCTGCAAGGAGCTGTCAGTCTGTAAGGAGCTTCCAGTCTGCAGGGTGCTGTCAGCCTGCATGGAGCAGCCAGAGCTGTCAGTCTGCAAAGAGCTGCCAGTCTGCAAGGAGCTGTCAGCCTGCATGGAGCTGTCAGTCTGTAAGGAGCTGCCAGTCTGCAGGGTGCTGTCAGCCTGCATGGAGCAGTCAGAGCTGTCAGTCTGCATGAAGCAGCCAGAGCTGCCAGTCTGCAAAGAGCTGCCAGTCTGCAAGGAGCTGTCAGCCTGCATGGAGCAGTCAGAGCTGTCAGTCTGCATAGAGCAGCTAGATCCGCCAGTCAGCCATGATCTTCTAGATCTGCCAGTCAACCAGATTCTTCCAGATCTGCTAGTCAACCAGAATCTTCCAGATCTGCTAGTCAACCTGAATCTTCCAAATCCGCCAGCCAGCCAGGATCTACCGGAGCCTACTACCTACCTGAGCTTTATCTCAGTACTGGGCTTCCTCTCAGTACTGGGCTTCCTCTCAGTACTGGGCTTCCCCTCAGTTCCGGGCTTCCCCTCAGTTCCGGGCTTCCCCTCAGTTCCGGGCTTCCCCTCAGTCCCGGGCTGCCCCTCAGTCCCGAGCTGCCCCTCAGTCCCGAGCTGCCCCTCAGTCCCGAGCTGCCCCTCAGTCCCGAGCTGTCCCTCAGTCCCGAGATGCCCCTCAGTCACGAGCTGCTCCTCAGGTCTGTGGGGTTCTGGGTGAGGACTATTAGGCCATGGTCGGCGGCGAGGGTGGATTATCCCAGGACGCGAAGGGGAGGAACTAGGACATTAATGAAGTGGGGTCCACGTCCCGAGCCGGAGCCGCCACCAATGACAGACGCCCACCCGGACCCTCCCTATGGTTTTGAGGTGCGTCCGGGAGTCCGCACCTTGGGGGGGGGGGTTCTGTCACGCTTTGGTCTTAGTGTTTTGTGTTTTCGTTATATATTTTGGTCAGGCCAGGGTGTGACATGGGTTTATGTTATTGTATTTCGTATTGGGGTTTGTAGTATTTGGGATCGCGGCTGATTAGGGGTGTTGTATAGGCTTGGCTGCCTGAGGCGGTTCTCAATCAGGAGTCAGGTGATTCTCGTTGCCTCTGATTGGGAACCGTATTTAGGTAGCCTGAGTTCGCTTTGTATTTCGTGGGTGATTGTTCCTGTCTCTGTGTAGTGTTCACCAGATAGGCTGAATCTCTGAAACTGGAAACACTTAACTCCCTCACTAGCTTTAAGCACCAAATGTCAGAGCAGCTCACAGATTACTGCACCTGTACATAGCCCACCTATAATTTAGCCCAAACAACTACCTCTTTCACAACTGTATTAAATTTTTATTTATTTATTTATTTTGCTCCTTTACACCCCATTATTTTTTTATTTCTACTTTGCACATTCTTCCATTGCAAAACTACCATTCCAGTATTTTACTTGCTATATTGTATTTACTTTGCCATCATGGCCTTTTTTGCCTTTACCTCCCTTCTCACCTCATTTGCTCACATTGTATATAGACTTGTTTATACTGCATTATTGACTGTATGTTTGTTTTTACTCCATGTGTAACTCTGTGTCGTTTTATCTGTCGAACTGCTTTGCTTTATCTTGGCCAGGTCGCAATTGTAAATGAGAACTTGTTCTCAACTTGCCTACCTGGTTAAATAAAGGTAAAATAAAAATAAAAATAAATAAATTAGGTTTCACGTTCCGTTTGTTGTTTTTGTATTTATAGTTATTTTCATGTATCGTCATTTTTTTCATTAAAGATCATGACTAACCACCACGCTGCATTTCGGTCCGACTCTCTTTCAACAAACGAAGAACGCCGTTACAGTGTAGGTATGTATGTATACACTATATGTAGGTTTGTATGTATGCTTACACAGGTCGTTTAGATATTATTATTATTACATTCTAAAGCGAGATTAAGAATCTTGCTGTGAGTTGCATCACATGGTTAATGCCTCCACAAGACTCTCCATCACAGGAGGTTGGTGTCACCTTATTTGGGGAGGATGGGCTCATGGTAATGGCTGGTGCGGAATTATGGCAAGGATGATAAGTATCAATAGGTGGAATGGTATCAAACGCATGGTTTCTATGCGTTTGATACCATTCCATTTGCTCCGTTCCAGCCATTATTATGAGCCATCTTCCTCTCAGCAGCCTCCAAAGCTCTCCATGAAGGGTGAGTGGGTGTGTTTAGGAGAAAGAAGCAGGGTGGGTGAGCCTTTTAACTGCTGGCTCAGTCCCTGCATCATGCACTGTTCGTGTGACCCCTCGTGTGACCGGATTTGTGCAGGGGCCACAGGTCTTGAGAAGTTATTTTTGGCCTGTATTAGATGGCAATGATGTCACTGTTTTCTCATCTTCCGAGCTGAACTGAGCCTAGCCCCAGAGATTTTTCTGAATCCCTCCTGTTGTGCAGAGAGTGGTGGAAGAGGTGGGGACCTTCAGGCAGACGAAGATCTCTCTGACCTCCTCCCAACAACACAATGGCGTTCCTCTGGATGACAGATGCTGCTTAACCCTCATGACCCTGTGTTCTGAGATGGCCGCGCTGACTGACAGAACAGCCGAGGACATAGAGAGACTCTACTACACAGATCCCCACTGCACAGGACGCTGGCCCTAAAAAGGAAGGAACTGTCTTTTAGGTGTCGCCCCTTGGTGATATATGTCTATCTAAGGAAGAGCTGTGTTAACACCATGGATTAAGGGGGGGGGGTGACATTTACTTAAACTATCTTGTCTTATTGAGGAAAATATTGAGACAAATTGACTATTAAATCACAATAAAAAAGGAGTTGAATAGTGACAGTGGTGACCAGCCTCAGGACTGTCCATTGTCATGATCTGACCTCAGCAGGGGCTCTGAGCAGTATTCATCATCACAGTGACCTCTGAGGGGAAAGAGGAGTTTAGTTTGTTTGACTACTCATGGCGCTTTTTGTTTGTGTTTGGTTTGGTCACAGTTACATTTATTTTGAGCAGTTGTAAAGCATGTTAGAAATAAATACAAATGGAAAATGTTAATAAATCCAAGTTTATGGAATTTGAGAATAACTAATTGTGAATCAACCACTTTTATAGAACAATATTTCCAAGGTGCTCTAAGCTCACTTTAATTACAATGCGTGCAGTGAGCCATGTACAGTGTTTTCTGTGATAAAATCCAGTAATAAGAATGCATCCCGCCAACCCTCAGATATGGTAATGAGTGAGAGGATCCTGCAGAAAGGTGATACTATAAGAGAGAACAACATCTCAGGAAACACATCTTCACTCTGTAGTGTATTCATCATTAACCATACTCCAAACTCCCTGACAAGCAGTCCTTCAGATCTGCCTCTAGTATACAGCTGCACTTTCCCTCTTACACTCACATCTCTTTCTTTCTAGTTCTCTTGCTCCCTGTCTATTTCTCTCTCCGAGCGCTGTGCTCCTCTCCTTCACATAACATCCTGTCAGCTGCATTGGCATTTTCCCCAAGCACCCCAGAGCCTGCCTGCCCCATCCCCTACCCGACGCCCCCCTGGCCTGTCCACCACTCTGCCTGTAACCCCTGCCCTGACACACAGCCCTCTGCCCTGGGCCTGATGGAGGGCCTGCCTATGCCCGCAGGTGATTTTACACCTACTCATTCAAGGGGTTTTCTTTATTTTTACTATTTTCTATATTGTAGAATAGTAATGAATACACCATAACTATGAAAGAACACATGGAATCATGTAGTAACCAAAAAAGTGTTAAACAAATCAAAATATTTTTGATCTTTTAGATTCTTCAAAGTAGCCACCCTTTGCCTTGATGACAGCTTTGCACACTCTTGGCATTCTCTCAACCAGGTTTGCCAAAAATCTCAACTGTGGACTCATCAGACCAGAGGAAAGATTTCCACTGGTGTAATGTCCATTGCTTGCAAGTCTCTTCTTCTTATTGGTTCTCCTTAAGTAGTGGTTTCTTTGCAGCAATTTGACCATGAATTCCTGATTCACGCAGTCACCTCAGAAGAGTTGATGTTGAGATGTGTCTGTTTCTTTCAACTCTGTGAAGAATTTATTTGGGCTGCAATTGCTGAGGCTGGTAACTCTAATGAACTTATCCTCTGCAGCAAAGGTAACTCTGGGTCTTCCTTTCCTGTGGCGGTCCTCATGAGAGCCAGTTTCATCATAGTGCTTGATGGTTTTTGCGACTGTACTTGAAGAAATTTTCAAAGTTCTTGAAATGTTCCAGATTGGCTGACCTCCATGTCTTAAAGTAATGATGGACTGTTGTTTCTCTTTTCTTATTTGAGCTGTTCTTGCCATAATATGGAC